>NC_092629.1:58928920-59087306 GCF_039555335.1 Amphiura filiformis | reverse complement strand
ATAGATTGAATAAACGAATAAACGGAGTCGACTAGGCTAATGAACCGGGTCCAGTCAGTATTGACTGAATGGAACATATAGGGGTAACAAATGGGACAGCTAATGAATATTCAAAGCTCACAGCAACTTTGCTCTACGTAATTAACATATTGACCGGGCATATCGACTGCTCAATGCCCAAAGTGGGTAAATGCAATAGCTGCCATATGTAGATGAGTACAATACAACCTATTCAATTAACCCTCCGCAACCTTTTCAGGTGATGTTCGTCCAAGTAAAAACGCAGAATCAGATACTGCCTTCTACTAGTATGAATAATCTTCAGAGTATACAAGGAGTATCTGCCATGCTAATTATTTGTAGATGCGGCAACTGTACAACGAAAACTTAAGGCAGTATCTCCAGTTTATATTAAATATTACAAAAGGCACCGTACCCACTACCCAGTCACCTTATTGAAACACTAGGTCAAGTATTAACATCCAAATTTATTATATGTTTTTAGACAAGCAATTTTAATCAATTGCTTGAACAGGTTTTTGTTTAAAAACAAATACCTGTTTAAGTTAACAATGATAATGAATGGTTCTTATAAGGCACAATCTCTTCCGATGAGGAACTCAAAGCGCGTAAAGCACGAAATTAACAAACAATCATTATATTTTACAAAGATTGGTTTTAAGCTGGCGTTTAAATAACGAAAGTCTGGGGATGTTACGAAGGTTATTTGGAAGTGTGTTCCAAACAGTTTGCTTGATAAAACATACAGCGTAATATTTATGTTTTGTAAATGAAAGTTTTGTTTAAAATATTGCTCATTTGCATGTAAGATTGTTGATTTTTTTTTACCAAATGTTGGTCAAAGTTGTTTTGAGGAGTATCAAATTTCAACACATTGGTCAGATGATCACGGTGATGATGAAATCAAATAATTAATCACTCACGTGATGAAAGATCCTCATCGTGCTTAACATGATCAGTGTCATAGGAGCGCTATTATAGGCCTGGGAATTTCTTTGCTATATTGAAGTTCTGGCAACACTGTAGCCAGTCCGGTCTTCCTACGGCACCCAGAGATATCAATCCACAATGCTAGTATTAGCCTCAGATTTCACGCGTTGATTTTGAAACATTTTCAGCCAGCAGTAAAAAATGGTGAAATCAAAACGGAAATTCTGACAAAACTATGATATATCGCTCACGGTGATGTACGTTAGAAAGTTGGGAAAATCCTTCATTAGCGAACTATATTACTTTGAAAAGCTAAAAGGTTGATCCAAAAAAAGGCTCGCGGGCAGAGTTGAAGCCTATCAAAATCGAAAATCTTACACTAAATGACTGAATTTCACGCCTAAGTTTATCACTAGGATTTGAAAAAACAATACAGCATCAATAACCACAGTTTTTCCTGACATTTACTGAAAAATGAAAGTTATTGCTTTTCATTTGGCCAAGAAAATTAATTTTACATTGAAAAGGTGTAACTCAAAATTTTGCTCATTTCAACACCAAATTCGGTCGTTTGCATTGCCTCATTAAATGACGGAGTGAGCCTTGCACATCAAAATAATCGGTTGTCCAGCGTTCTAACTGCATACGTACCATCATCGTCGTCGTCCGAAATAGTTACCACAGTAGTAGCGGGATTTTGTGTAGCAACATTTGTTGATATCGCTAACGTGAACGTCTCGGATCCCTCATCGTTGGTATCGTCAGTAATCGTGATTTGGTCACATGCCACAGTATTGCCGACTGCAAAACTGAAGGGATCGAAATTAGGAAAATCAGTGCCTGCCGTAGCGGTGCCACCAGTCACTGTAACTTCTGTGAAAAGCAATGAAATCTAATTTTAGTCATCATAAAGAACAAGGGATGCGGCTAACGCATCGTGCATTGGAACATAGAAACACTCAATTACAAACTAACGCACAAGATTTAAATTAATGATACTTAACCGCAGTGGTGTAGCCAAGGGGCAGTTGCCCCTCTGAGAACTCTTTCCACTCTTTCCTCCCTGTTGGAGCCCTTTTTGTAATTTTAGCCCATTTTTGACCATTGTCGTCAAAGTTTGCTTCCCCCTGGAAATTGGCCTTGCCCCTTGCCCCCCATTCTAAAAAAGCCCTGGCTGCTTAACCGCAATTCTTAATATACTGCGCCAAGAAGTATCCTTACACTTGGGGAAAAATCCTGATTTGAAAACTAAACAAAATGTGGGTAAATTATCTTTTTTAATAGATGCAATATCTAATCCTGCACATTATGACACCCAAAGTTACAAGCATTTGATTAGACGAGGGTCCAGTTTTAAAAGTGACAAACTGGCCTATTCAAAAATCCACTGACTAGACATCTGGTTACACATTGGTGGGTGGCTTATTTATGCGCGCCCTTCTTTAATTTAAGTTTAAAACAAAGGAAAACTGAAATTTAAGAACTGAAAATGAAATAAAAGTTATGAAAAGTACATAAAAGAAAATACCGGATTAAAAACTTACTGCTTTGAATAAAGCTTGACTGAAGAAGCTGTAGGGCCTACTGTCTCTTTGTTGCGCTTGTTGGATTTTTTTTTTTTTCGCCTTGTATAGGACATGCCAGGTTGTCACTTTCAAAACTGGACCTTCGTCTAATCAAATGCTTGTAACTTTACTTCTTGAGGTCACCTTGGATTTAATGTGGTGTCATTACTGTTATCATGTGCGGGATTAGATAACGTATCTATCAAAAAAATAAATTCACCCAAATATGGTTTGATTTTAAATTTAGGATCTTTTGCCAAGTGTAAGGATACTTTTTTGGCGCAGTATAATACAGGGGAAAGAAGAAGCACACCTCACACACGAGCTCATATTAACATGAAATTAAAATGGAAACTAACATGCCTTGGCAGATAAGACACAGAAAAAAGTGTTTAGAGCATCGATGCATAATCCGAAGGTCTGGGGTTCAAGTCCCCGCACAAGCAGGTATATCCAGAATTTTTCTCTAGCTTAACTGCATAGGCATGTTATGTTTCTATTGTAATTTCTTGTTAAAAATCTGCTAATGTGAGTGAGTGGCTCGTCTTTCCTCTGTACATCATAATCTTAAGGAACTCTGAGAGATTTCGCCACAAATCAAATGAGAAAACATTGTCTTATTTTAATAGATTGAATACTCAAAGAACCTATTCAGCGGTAATTTAGAGATAACATCTGTGATATTGAGAATAAGAGCTGTTTGATGTATAGAATTGGCTTCATTATTAACTAAATGCAAACTATAGATGGCGCTATTCATCCTAAATCATATTTCTTTACAGACGACGGCCGCCCCCCCCCCTGTTTCTTTATTTGCATGGGTTAGGTGATTAATACCGCCATTAAAAAGGCTGGAATAGTGAAACAAGCAACAAGGAAAATTTATAAACATATTTTATCAAACAATAAAAGGAATTATTTGTATTAAAAGCTTGAAAGGGTAATTTTCAGTAACTAAATAGCGCCACCAATTTTGTCATTAATAGATACACTTTATATCCGAAAAAGCTTTCAAAAATACTATAAAAGTGAATAATTTTGGAAAAAAAGAGGGGAAATTAAAGTTGAGACCGACTCAAAAGCATCTGTTTACATTAGCACGATATCACCTTTAGCTGTTTAAGCCTCAAATTTGGTTATATACATGGTGTTTTGTTTGGAAAACTAATAAATGATCCCATCAAACAACATATTGTGGGCGCCGCGTAAGGTTATCTGATTTTGAACTGTGGTGGGAAAAGACGCTGAATTAAGCTTTCAGATGCTGATTAGTATATCATTATGGATAAACATTGCATACATGTAAAAACCAGACCGATTTTTGTTGCATACCATGGCCATATGATCGGGACATTGTGTCATGTGCAAGAAATGATAAGTTTCCAAAATTGTAAGTGACACAAACAGACACATAATCCAAGGTCACGTGTACAGTAACGCCTTAAAATGCCGTTAGTCTAATATAACATAATTCTATTGCCTGAATCCATTGTAAATGGCGTTTTAGTGTGTTACCAGTGGTTTAAGGAGAAGAAAGTGCGTTCTTTCATGTCTTTTGCACTAAAAAACAATATTCTTTTTTCCTGCGTCAATTCAAGATGGCTACTAAAATTACAATCTCCTTAAGGCTATGTGTATAGCCCATTAGGTATTTTTTATAGTGGCTTTAGTTATGGAATTAGCTGGAAGGATCTAGAACCGACCTTTTACACCTACCAAGTGAGAGTAGGATATCTCCGGAGTGTAAAATATTATATTTCCTAAAATGAAAGTAATTCGTAAGGTCATGTGCAAAGCCAAAATTCCGATTTTGAAAAGCTAAATCAAAGATATGTAATTCCATGGCCTGAATCGACTGTAAATGGCGGTTTTAGTGTTATCAGTAATTTGAGGAGAAGAATGTGCGGTTTCTTTTCACTAGACACCAATATTCCTAGAATCGATTTGATACACCTACCAGGCCAGGTGAAAGTATGATATCTCCGTAGTGTGATATGAAAGTTAAATAATTGATTTTTGAAGGGGGGTGTAATTGATATCGTCAAAATGTCCTTTTGAGAATAATTTGCAACGACAATGCCAATTAATTCCAAAGTTCCTAGAAAAAACAAAACAATAATGCGTGTTTGGTTATGCACTTCATTCCGACATGCTTTTTTTCTGGTTTTAACAGAATGGTCGAATGCAGTTTGATCATCGGATGGAAATGAACTTTGCTGCTTGCATGATGTCACAATGAGGTTAGCATTTATTCCGTATTGAAAAGCGTGTTCCGACGGATCTGCACTCGACCGGCCTCTAAGGTTTGATGGTAACAAAATCAAATATGGCCGTCTACATAATAGAACCAAACGACCATAATGTGTAGAACCGGTCCCATTCTACATTCTTTACTGTTGATAGTTGTAATATTGATATCTCCTTGATTAGAAATTAAAAGTAGAGAGAGAATTATTTTGGTACATTTAAACCTTTAAATATTGCACAAGTTGAGATGGCATTCAACGTAAATATTCATATAAATGACTGTACTTGGCAATTATAATCCCAAATCAGAGCTGTTTGAATGAAGAATTTTTCAGATATCTTTGAAACGAATAATTCAACAGAAATTCAGAAAAAATTTGATGTTTGTGATTACAAATATTTTCCAAATCTGATTGGCAAGTACATACATAAGAACCAAGGAACTTTCTGTAACCAAATCTGCACCAGTAGCAAAGATATGTGACGTGTCATGTCAAAAGGAGACACTTTTGGGCAGGTTATCAATTTTGAGGTTTTTACATATCTTAAATATAGAGATATTTTGCTCCACAACGCCGTTTTCCCCAATGAAATCGGACATTCCTAAGCGAAGATATTGAGTTCGTAAGTTATGGTATTATAAAATTGGAAATTGAGATATCAGCCTTTAAAAATATTATTGACAATGTTGAGAGTAGGAATTACCTTGAAAATGTCTCAAAAATACAAGATGCCAGTTATATTCCGGTCTGAAACTATTGGCCAATATTTTTAACATTAATAACATCACAAATTCGCAAGAAACCCAAATTGTGAAAAAATCACCACGGGTAGATTTTTGGCTGTTTCTCCATTTACGATCCTGCCCAAAAGTGTCTCCTTTTGACATGACACGTCACATATATGTACATGCAATCACAACCACTGATGACTGCCTGAACGCGTAAATCACACGCGTGTTTTGTGCGTTAAAGTAAACCCTGCTGAGGAGCCCGCACAATAATACTAAATTGTGTAACACCCTGTCAGATCTTCTGATACATGTTGTAAAACTTGCGATCCATGATGGAAACTCGGCGGTGATAACAACATGCATCCCAGCACACATTCTAGACTCTGTAAGATTTTTTTTAAAAGTGAAGCCGGGAAGTGAACACCTGTATTTCAGATGGACATTTTATTTTTGTAAAGACCATACATGCCAGTGATATACAATGCATTAATAAAAATAATTTGTATAGCCCCTAACGAAAAGGAGTGCATTGTGTAATTAGCATTTTATGCAAATTGTATTGCCAACTTTTTTAATGGACCTTTTCATTTACATGTAAAGTCTATGGAGATTGAGATTAGAAAAGGCTGGAACGGGCGCTAGGCCTTTCAATGGTTCTTGCAGACCATAATAAAAGGTTCCTGCATGCCATATCTAATAGCTCTTGAGCATGAGCTATCTTCAACAAGCCACCAACAATTCACCAGCAACTGATATGTTAACCTTGATTTGAAATTTTAATGTTCTATAACTGGCAACCAATCAACTGCGAGGGTGTCATTGGAAAGTTGGGCCTAGGCGAATGTCACGACAGACTGTAACATCCAGAAAATGGATGACCGTCACCTGTTGGCGAATATCACAGCCAACTTCAATGTGTCATGCATTGTCGGGTGTCTGCAATGATAGTTGAAGGATTATGAAGGTATAGATGGATGTATTTTGAGTTGGACTGTCTTATGCACTTGCAAATAGCTTAGCGTCTCGGAATAAAAAGATCCACACTTTGTTTTGGCAGCCATCTTGAATTTACGTAGGAAAGAAGGAATATTCTGTTTTGGTGACAAAAATACACTTTCTTCTCCTCAAATCACTGACAACGCCATAAAAACGCCATCAGGCCATGGACAGCTGGAATTACATTATCTGTGATTAAGCCGTTAAAAATCAGTATTTCTAGGAGTCTCTTTGCACGTGACCTTGAGGATTAATGTGCCGCTTATAATTTTGGAAACTACCATTTCATACATTCGGACATATCATATTTTACATGGCAGATGTAGAAATCCAGTTCTGGATACCACCAACCAAATCCTTAAACTATAAAGGCCTCTAGCTCTACCAAAAGTAGCTTATAAATGGACTATGTAGTTTTACTGATGTGCGACTACAGAGAGTAGCTTGCCGTCATAGTATTTATAGGGCAGGATAGAAGATGAACACAAACATAATTATCGTACATAATATTGTTGTTGTTGTTGTTGTTTCTTCCTTTGCTGTTTGCTTGGTGTTGTTTTTATTCTACCATTTTAAACCTTGAATTATATAAGTACCTTGATATATATTTAATGTGAAATACGACCATTGTGACCAATTTTCATACGGCTATATGTCACGACTGCTTTAGTCCGCCATTTTTTTAAATTCAGAATCGACAGTGTCCTTTTTTTTTTTTTTTGGAAAGAGGATTATATTCACAAAAATACCATTATTTAAAGGTATAATGGAATCATAGGGCATTGAGTATCAGAAACTTTTGACTTCTTGTTTAGGACAATAAGATATAGTTGAAATCAATTGAACCATATTTTTGACCTTGGTAAATGGTTGGTATTTTGAACGTTTTTCATTATGTGAACCCAATTGTATCTTTTGATACCAAATTAGCAGCACTTCGCTGGCGAAGAGAAGTGAATTCCAAAGTGTAATCATATCATTGAACGCAACAATACAATGTAGTAGGAGCACTTCAATTTCACACGTTAAAGTAAAAGCAAAATGTAATGAACCCTAGAACTAATCCCTAAATCTAACCGTTAAAGCTATTCCCTTTGCCTTAAGGGGGTACTACACCCCTGCCCAAATTTGTGCCTATTTTTGCATTTTTCTTTAAAATTATAACGCATTGGGGACAAGTAAGATATGTATATTATAGGGGCAAGGACTACAACTACTGCACTTTAACTACTTGCTTTGAGTTGCTGAATTTTCAGTACAGTAGTTGTAGTCCTTGTCCCTATAATATACATCTTACTTGTCACCAATGTACTATAATTTTTGAGAAAAATGCAAAAATAGGCATAAAATTGGCCAGGGGTGTAGTACCCCCTTAAAACTACTTAAAAACATTAAATCATTAAGCCAATAATTTAGAACCACATATAAAAATACCGTAAAGGTTCGCCTAATGGCGCACATGGGCTCCTTTGCCTTGGGGGTAAATTTCATGTACAAATAGAGAGCACCCCCTCTGAAAACCCCAACAAGAACTAAGGGTACTTGGTCTTATATGCTGGTGGGATTTTTTTCTGGAGGGTGCTTTTAGATTGTGCCTAAAATTCCAGTTATGTCAAGGCAGCCCATAGCACCATTTCAGTTTATTCACTTTATTAAGTTCAAATTTGGAATGTAAGGATATTCATCATGTTCATAGGGCTACATGTAGGACTTTACAGTCTGATGAACGCTTGTTGGATACATTCGCCTCGCCTCACGTGAATTGAATGATGTATTCGTCTTTCTTTCTGTCTTTTTTTTTGGGGGGGTGGGGGAGACCAGGAAGTGTTGGATAAATTCGCCATTGAATAAATAAATAAATAAATAAATACATAAATACATAAATAAATAAATAAATAAATAAATAAATATATAAATATATACATAAATAAATAAATAAATAAATAAATAAATAAATAAATAAATAAATAAATAAATAAATAAATAAATAAATATAAATAAAAAAATTAATTAATTAATTAATTTAAAAATAAATAAATAAATAAATAAAAAATAAAAAATAAATAAATAAATAAAAAAACAGCTTCAAAGCCTCAAGACCAGGGATCGAGTGTCGCCAAATTTTTTTCGAACTAGCCCAGCCATGTAAAGGACCTGATTGACTCTTGTGAAAACCATAATTTGTGCAAAGTAGCGAACTTGCCTCATCCTATTATTATGAGAAGTTTACGATGACCTGTGACTTAATTTAGTTGACACCATCGTCATACCGGGCGTCACAGTGTCATCGCCCCGATATCTTCATGGCAGAAATCGCCATGGTAGGATGAATCCACAGCCGGCCAGCCACGCATGGCCATTTTGTTCCGACCTTTGAGACGCATAATGAGCCGAGGGACATCCGACTAAGGCTACTGACAATAGCCTGGTAATTGACCTCTCTGTGTGTGAGTGAGCATGTATATGCCATTATGAGGTCAATGGTCATATGCTTTTAGACTGCTTGCACGAGTGAGTGCAGCTAGCCTACGCTGCACTATATTGGCACATATAAAATCAGAATATTTTTGTCATTTTTTGAGTTCAAGACGCAATGGTTCTTTCTCAAGACGCAAGCTAACGACTATCATATCCGTTGAACACATATATTCAAGTGCAAGGAACAAAATCTGGCTTCTTTTGACTAAATCAATTACGGGAGATATTCATCATTTTCTACCCCGGTATCCAAAGATTTATCGTCTGAATATCAAATCGTGCATAGCACATTCACGTGTATCGATCCTGGGTATTCATTTTAGTGTCTCTGCTGTATAATGTAATTATCCGGGCGATGTCGGTGTGCGTCATACGCTTGTGGAATGCTTGAAGACGCGCTCTTTGATTTCAAATTGTACATGTCGTGTCCAAGAATTAAATATAGCAAGTGGGGAGGTAGTTTCAAAGCAGCGTACTAAAAATAAAACGCTTTGCAGAGTTCTTTTTACAAATTCAGCTTTTTTTTGCACAAGGTCCTATGGGTCCTATGTAGTGTGTACACGCTTGACGCCGCGCGCGTATAGGTGAGGACTACCCACCTTTGTTTCCAATGGACATTTTATTGTGAAATGTCATTTTACATGGAATACATTTAAAAAAAATCCACATAGCCCCCGAATTAAAAGTATTTAATTATCTTTGTAATCACTCAAAAAGCATTTTGTGTGAATTTTACATCCGAACTAGGTGCTATTAAATTTTATGAGCCTTTTTATTTTACATGTAAAGTCTATGGGGTGACGATTAGAAATGGACGACAATATTGAAAAACCCTCATTTTGGGCCATTTTAGACACTAAAATGCCCATAAAAAAGAATAGCACTTAGTTCGGATGTAAAATTCACACACAATTGCACAAGGTCCTATGGGTCCTATGTAGTGTGTACACGCTTGACGCCGCGCGCGTATAGGTGAGGACTACCCACCTTTGTTTCCAATGGACATTTTATTGTGAAATGTCATTTTACATGGAATACATTTAAAAAAATCCACATAGCCCCGAATTAAAAGTATTTAATTATCTTTGTAATCACTCAAAAAGCATTTGTGTGAATTTTACATCCGAACTAGGTGCTATTAAATTTTTATGAGCCTTTTTATTTTACATGTAAAGTCTATGGGGGTGACGATTAGAAATGGACGACAATATTGAAAAACCCTCATTTTGGGCCATTTTAGACACTAAAATGCCCATAAAAAAGAATAGCACTTAGTTCGGATGTAAAATTCACACACAATGCTACCTGAGTGACTACAAACATAATTAAATACATTTCATTCGGGGGCTATAGCAAAAACAAAAAATGTCCTATACCTTAAAGGTAACGCTTATAAATATGACAAATGACTTAGTAAAACAGAATAGACAAGTGCACATTAGTCTGGATTCTAGAAGTACCCCATTGACGTGGATTAAATGACCCGTGTAGATAGCTACCATGATAATAATTTGAGGTCAGTAAGCATTCTTTGTTTGTTTGTTTGTGTTTGAGAGAAAACTTCGCCTGCAGAGGTAAGAGAAAGTTTATAGTACACCGAAAATATAAAGTTTTAGGAACTATTGAGATTTTTTTCATTTGTCTCCTTTTGACATTATTATTAACATGATTGTTCTCCATTGACGTAAGACTTCATAAACATCTCAAAAAAATAATAACCCCCCCCCCCCTGCCCTTAAATAATGGCCAATATTCAAAAACAGGCTGTTAACTTGTATTACAAATCTGTAAAAGGCGTTGGAGGCAGAATTTAGCAATTGTCTAAATATTGACGTCGCATGCAGCATACATTTAAATCAATGTTACCCAAGATTGATTCAGTATTCAGTATAATGATATCTGAGTGTATTGTATTGTTGTAAGCACTTTCAAATCTGGACCTCACTACATTAAATTGACCGGCGTTTTATTGTTTTCCGGGCTAGGCTATCGTATCAAATGAGAGGTCAAAATGCGCAGAAATAAATTCTGCTTCCAACGCATTTTACAGATTTGTAATACAATAGCCCGTTTGTGAATAAGGCAAAAAAAAAAATTGTTTGTTTGTCCACGTCCGACCGACCGTGTACCCTGGTCCCGACCGTTTTTGAATTTTTTTTGGAATTTTTTTTTTTGGAATTTTTTCAAAAAAAAAAAAAAAAATTAAATTTTTTAAAGTTTTTTATTTTTCGGTTTTGTAGTGTCCCTGGACCTAGACCTAAATGCTAGGATCATTCATGGTTGACCTAAAACCTTTATGGACGTAAAGTCAAAGTAAAAATATCCTATAATCTGTATCGTTTATGGATAAAAAAAAAAAAAAAAAAAAAAATTCAAGATGTTTTGTATTTTAATATGAAAATTGATAATTTGTATTCATGTCATAGTCTATTAATGATTTCAAAATGCATTGAATTTGAATACATTTTGAAATCATTAATAGAGTATGACATGAATACAAAGTATCAATTTTCATATTAAAAATACAAAACATCTTGAAATTTTTTTTAATTTTTTAAAATTTTTTTAGATCAACCATGAATGATCCTAGCATTTAGGTATAGTTCCAGGGACACTACAAAAACAAAAAAATAAAAAACTTTTTTTTTGGCAATTTGTACCCGGTTACCCGCCCGAAAAATGTGCCGGGTACCCGGGTACAAAATTACCCGAAAATGCCAGGCCTATGCAGAACCATCTCAAGAGTTAAACCAGTGAAGTGCTGTGTGTTTGGACTTATTTACCAGTCTTGTCAGTTGTTAGTTTCAAGTGCAATATCTGTAAAAAAAAAAAAAAAAAAAATCCGACCTACCGACCCAACTATTTCATAAGCCTTTATGGACAAACAAATTTGTTTTTTTTTTTTTTTGGCCTAATGGCCATTATTAAGGGGGTCATTACTTTTTTTGAGATGTTTATAATAAAGTTCAGTACTTTGCTGTTGCACTTGCCATTTAAAACACATAACTTACCATTCATTTTCATCTTATTAATAATAAAACTGTTTAACGCTGCTGTGCACTCTCACACAAAACATAACGTTCCTAGAATGTAGTCTCATGATTAAAGGGGCACGCAGGATCATTCAACGTGGAACATTTTAGACATTGTTTTGTATTGTATCCCGGGATTGTATCTTTAAAAGTAATGATGACAAGTACAGCAGTTTTTTGAAAAAAGCGCCAAATTTGATTTTCCATACCAATATTTGTTGGTAGACCATAACAACTTACCCTAAATATCGACGAAAATAAGCCCAATCGCCATTGTAACTTCCGGTTATTTTGGGACACTTTGACCTCTGACATATCGGGGAAATTGCTGTAATTATTATTAATTTATTTATTATTGTCATAATGCTATCATTAAAAATATTTAAATAATTAATTTATTCAATAATAATGGTTTTTTTTCATTCTTGTAAAACATTTTAGATTATATTTTGTATGCACAAAAAACATTTTTTCTGAATTTTTCCAATAGGTCAGAGGGCAAAGTGTCCCAAAACTGCAAAAACTGTCCCACAATGCATTGCAAACTTCCAATGCTGATTGGGCTTATTGCATATTTATTCTTCGTTTTAAAAATATACCTTAAAATATACCTAATTTTGGTTAACATTTTAAAAAAGGTCAAATTTTGATCTTTTTGGACCCATATCTTTAAAAACGAATAAAAAATTCTAAAATTGAGAAAACCGTTACTAGTTTTGTATGTAATTTTCTTCGATTTGGATAATTAAGGTAAGTTGTTATGGTCTACCAAAAAATTGGCATGGGTCATTTGAATGTACGCTGTGACATCAATATTGGGGCCATTGCAACAAATGAGGTGTGACAATGCGCAGAAATATATTCTGTTTACAATGGGTTTTTTTTTAATTTAGCATAACCCGATTCTATTTTGGAATGGTGGTCATATATCAAAGGTGGTAGTTACTTTTTTTGATGTGTTTATAAGTGTGTTATAATGGTTATTATTTACCTATATCTTGGGCGGCTGCGACGGATCCCAGACGACGGATGCATACCGTCAGTGGATTACCCTCAGTAACTGAATAAGTCGCTAAGTCGAAATAATAAGCTGTATAAAAGAAAAGTAATATATTATGATTTTGACATTATTATTTACAGGAAGATTATCAATGAAACATATTTGACATGATTATTTAAAGAAAGATTATCAATGAAACATATTCAACACAGACTTTAAAACACAAAATGACATATTGATTAAATATAATTTTACTTGTTCATTTGTAAAATTTCAACCAATGTGAGAGAAAGTTTAAACTGCTCTTTTAAAGAGGCATTTCGTGATTTTAGCATCCTCTTTTTAGGATATGGTTCAATTATATCCATAGTCTACTTCATAGCCCCTTTTTGAAATTCATACATGGAGTTATCTCACAATGATTATAAGTTAACAGTGGCGTAACCACTGGGGCCGGGGGTAAGCTTTTGAGGCAATTTTAGCCGCGCGCATTTATTTTACTTTTACACCATATTTCATCAGTTTAACTTTAAAATAGCAAAATTTTTCGCACGCTTCGCCCGCATTTGTACCATGAACTTATTCTGTGGCCAAAGGGGTTGGATTGACTATACTTCAAGAACTTTTTTCCAACTCCACCCCCCCCCCATGTCAAAAAGAAATCTACGCCACTGGTATTGTTTTAAATTATAAGATCTACATAGCTTTCATAGGAATTTTAGAAATTTGACGTCAGAAAAAAGTTACAAGATATTGCGCAAAAAGGGTGAATTCCAAGTTTTGACAAAACAACCTATTTTGAAAACAAGTATAATTACTAACTGTTTAGCACAAAGTTATTTGGAAAATGTTATGCAGGTACATTTGTTGTGTCCTGTTCTTACTTCTACTGAATAGTCGATATCTATCTATTGATTATTTTTGATGTTACGAAGTAATCTTTGTTTGAAATAAAGGATTTGTTACACTTCTTATACTGTTCTTTCTTTGGCGGCAGTTTTGAAGATAATTATTGCGGTGTGTGAGTTTCATTATTTTAAATGCAGTGTAGAGAATGTGTGTTCTTAGTGCCGTATAGCATTTATTTATGTCCACAGTATATTGGCAAACCCACAGCTACGTAACGGAGAAGATTAAAATTAACTGCGGATGATCCTTGAGTAAGTTATATTCTTTGTAATACCAAAGTATGTTTTTAACCTAAGTATCTGAAGTCATATTGAAATGCTTCACTTATTCCATATCAAGAATTATTAAGCGTTATAAGATTTATATCTGTTCCAAATTTGGTGTATTTCCTGGGCGATGGTGATAAAGCATCCATGTGTTATGATACATTTGCACTGTAAATTACACAAATGCGGTTTCGTCCATTTTTAGTAATATCAATGTCACGCCAAAACGAATCAAGCTATTTCCATGAAAGTCACAGAATAAGTAGGTGACATGGGTGCCATGGTATTGCACTTATAGTTGGAATGCATTATAAGATTCACTAGCAGGTCAGGTGCAGATAATTCTGGGTTAAATTGCCACCCATTTCCCCAGAAATATTGGTTTTACTCGTAAGCTTGTTTTATCTTCATCATCATCATCAGCCGTATTCAGCCCACTGCAGGGCGAAAGCCTCCCAAGTTGGCACCAAAGTTTCCTGTCATTTGCTTTTGCCATCCACCTGATCCCTATGAAACTGGATATCTCATCCCTCCGTCTGACTTTCTGTCTGCCTTGGTGTCTTGAGCCCAGCCAAGGCCTCCATTCTGTGACATTCTTTGTCCATCTATTATCGGTTGATCTTGCAAGATGGCCAGCCCAATGCCACTTCTTCATCTTTATTGTGTGGATTATGTCTGTAACTTCTGTTTGGCTCCTGATCCATGCCACAGTTTCCTATCCCTTTTGGTGAAGCCCAGCATGCATCTTTCCATGCTATGCTGTGCAGTTTTCAATTTTTGCTCCATCCTCTTAGTAAGTGACCATGTTTCAGCTCCGTAGGTCATGGCTGGTAGTACACATTGGTTGAAAACCTTTCGTTTTAGACAAGTTGGCATCTTGCTTCTCATGATGTCGTTGAGTTTACCAAGTGCACACCAACCAGCCCTAGTCCTCCTTTTTACTTCATCCATGTGATTGTGAGTCTTGTTGATTAGTTGTCCTAAGTACACATATTTGTCCACCTTTTCTATTTCTGTGTTCCCTACCATGACCAGCTGTTCTGTGGAGAACTGGTTGAACATGACTTTTGTATTTTTCATGTTTATCTTTAGTCCCACTTGGTTGCTTCTCTGATTTAGATCATTGATCATTTCTCTTAGATCTTTAGCATTGTCTGTTATTATGACTATGTCATCTGCGAAGCGAAGGTGACTTAGGTTGTCTCCGTTTATGCTGATGCCCTTACTTTCCCAATCCAGGTGACGTATAATTTCTTGAAATGCCGCATTGAACAGTTTAGGTGAAATGATATCACCTTGTCGCACCCCTCGTTGGATAGATATCTTATCACTGTCCTTGTGGAGGCGGATTGTTGAAATGCCTTTGCTGTAGATAGTATTTATTATCTGGATGTATCCAGGATGGACGCCTTGCTGTTTCAGGGCTGTGATGACTGCCTAGATCTCAATGCTATCAAAAGCTTTTTCGTAGTCAATGAATCCAAGGCACAGTGGCTGTCTATATTCATCCATCTTTTCAACAATTTGGTTGATGACATGAAGGTGATCCATGGTAGAATAGCCGCTTCGAAACCCTGCCTGTTCCCTAGGTTGGTTGAAGTCAAGGATGTTGGCAGGCCCGTACGCAGGGGGGGTGCGGGGGGTGCGACCCACCCACCCAAATTTGGAAAAGTATACAAAAAGTCCAAAACTTTAAGAATTTGCGAGCGTAGCGAGCCAAAAAATCAGGGTTTTTACGCTTTTTTTGACAAAAAAGGTACACATTTTAAGAAGAAAGTCCACTTTTCACAAAATTTGGAAAAAAAGGTCCACTTTTTCAAAATCAGCACCCCCCCAAATGAAATCCTGCGTACGGGCCTGGATGTTGGTGATCCGATTTGTGAGAACTTTGGTGAAAAGTTTGTAGGTGTTTGATAGTAAGCTGATCGGTCTGTAATTCTTCAAGTCTTTGATGTCCCGCTTTTTGTGGATGAGTATTATAAGGGCATTATTCCAAGCTCCAACTGTCCGGTGTCTGGTTAGTCTGGTTACATAGTGTGAATAGCTTTGCAAGCTCTGTCTTTACTGCGCTGCCTCCATCCTTGAGAATGTCAACTAGCACTCCATCTTCTCCTGGTGCTTTACCTCTTTTCATGTCATTGAGAGATTTTTCAACTTCATCCTCTCCAATTTTCTTCTGCACTTTCAACGTCTATAATTGGTGGAGTTATTTGGACTTTGCTGGAGTAGATATCTTGGTACAACTCCTTTACCCGCTTGATGACTAGTTCTCTGTCTGAGATTATTTTTCCGTCTTCACCCTTCAGGGCTATAATTTGAGATTTTCCAGTGGCAAGTCCTTGCTTTACTTTCTTGTAGCTTTTGCTATCTTCAAGAGTTTTCTGGATCATCTTTGTGTTGTGTGCTCGGATTTCATTTGTCATTCGCTTCCTTATGGTTTTGCATAATTCTGTGTACTCAATATTTCACTTTCTCTTTTTCATTATTTCATCTTAAACATGTCTAAACTATCGAAATTTCTATATATTTTTATGTAAAAATAGTAGCGTGGTATCATCCACAAAAAGTACATAATCTAGCATAGATGATGTATTAACATAAAGTATCACGGCCTAATAATATTAAATCGTACCCAATGCCACTTCTTATTTATCTAAGAACTTAATTTATAATTTGATTTATAATAAATAAAATACCGTTTTCTACCAAACAAAATTAATTAACCCAATCTGATAGAATTCTCTGAAGGCTTTTATGTTCCAACTTTACAGTAAGCATGTTAAGAAACTAATATACCATGGTCTATTGTATCAAATGCTTTTGACAAAACGAAATTAATACCAATATTGTGGTTTTACAACTACAAGTTTTATTACGCCATATCAACGTTACCATGTTTAAGGTAAATCAGCTTCCCATCGTCTATATTTTAAACCAATCTGCTATGGTCTATTGTATCAACTGCTTTGAACAAATCGAAATTAAAACCAATATATTGTGGTTTTACAACTTTCAACTGCAAGTTTTATTACGCCATATCAACGTTACCATGTTTAAGGTAAATCAGCTTCGCATCGTCTATATTTTAAACCAATATGCTATGGTCTATTGTATCAAATGCTTTGAACAAATCGAAATTAATACCAATATTGCGGTTTTACAACTTTCAACTGATATTTCGCCATAATGTTACCATATTAAGGCAACTCAGCTTACCATCATCTTTTAAACTATAATCTACGTTATTCTTCTATACAGTAAGTGTTTGCGAATGTAGTTCTTTCTTTCTTTATTTGTTTGCATGTTTGTTTGTTTTTCTTTTACTTCTCTTTTGTGCTCATGTGAATAAAGAAACTTGTCATTGTTAATGTTATTGACAATAGTAATGCAATGCATCGTTTCACTCGATCGATGGTGGGAAAATGTTTGCAGGCTATTTGCTGGAAAACTTGAATAACATGACAGTCTACATGCAGATCCGTCGGAACACGCTTTTCAATACGGAATAAATGCTAACCTCATCGTGACATCATCCAAGCAGCAAAGTTCATTTCCCATTGAAAAAGCGTTATCCGACGGATCTGCAGTCGACTATTCTGACATGCATGTGTGACAAGATGATGGGATTTATTCGATTTATTGAATTTTTTATTTTTGTCAATATATTCTTTAAGGCATCTCGTGGCAACTGTTCCTTAAGGGCTTGTGCAATAAGAGCCAGGGGGTAAAATCGGATGGGGTAAAGATTTTTTGGTCAGCCGAGGGGTGGGGCAAGCACGTTTTAGCCGGGGACAGGCAATATTTGGCACACATTAACGGGTCACCTTTTTAAATAACACGCTCTGATCTAAATAGTAAACAGTACAGAAACATTCAAATAATTATCCAAAAAATTCCTGCACGCTACGCTCTTATCATACATCTTGACCAGTAAGGTTTGCAAGTTGGGAATCCAAAACCAAAAATTTGGCATGTGCAAAGGGGCGGGAAAAAGATTTTTTAGCAGACCGAGAAGGGGCAAGCAGTTTTGACAAATGTTACCCCCGGCTCATAATTATTGCACAACCTCTAAGCACTTGCAAAAACTGTGTTTAGCAATTAAACACTTAAGGTTGGTCTGAACCCTGGAATTATGAACACTTTCGGGCCTCATAACTGCTAAATTATTTGTCTAAAGAATATAAAAGTATACATTTTTAGAATTGAAATGACTTGATGAATTCATCTGTGAGGTCCAATTTGGGCCAAAATGCTCATTTTGAGAAAATCCAAAAAAACAGGTTTTTGGCCCAAATTTTTCGTGCAACGTAACAAAAAAAATTGTTTGGCCAAAAATTTTTTTATTAATTTTAAAAACTAGATAAAAATATCTGGGGACAGTTTTTCATTTTTTGAATTTTGACCAACTTCACCAAAAAATATTTGAAATTTGGGCGAAAATCAGGCTTTTTATGATTTTTTTGCATTTTTGACCATTTTGGTGCAAATTTCTCAAAGTTGGTCAAAATTCAAAAAATAAAAAACGGTCCCTAGATATTTTTATCTAGTTTTTAAAATTAATAAAAAAAAATTTTGGCCAAACAATTTTTTTGTTACGTTACACGAAAAAAATTTGGGCCAAAAACCTGTTTTTAGATTTTCTCCAAAATGAGCATTTTGGCCCAAATTGACCTCACAGATGAATTCAGCAAGTCATTTCCAGTCTAAAATGTATACTTTTATATTCTTTAGACTAATAATTTAGCAGTTATGAAGCCCGAAAGTTTCCATAATTCCAGGGTTAAGGCCACCCTTAAACCCATTCTTGCTCTCACCTTCAAAACATGTTTAATGAAGCATGTTTAAAATATTTATGGACATTGTTTAGCTATTGAACATAAACATTGACTGTTTAGGAATTTGACATGACACGTAAGAAGAATGTGTTTAATTGCTGGACACAGTTTTTGAAACGCATTATTGTTACTGTTGTTGTTCGGTTGTTGTTGTTGCTGCTGCTACTGTTGTTGTTATTGTTGTTGTTGCTGTTGTTTCAATTATTTATATTTATTTATTTATTTATTTAACCATTGCTAATTCACGCACAGTCTACGCACAACTATTTAGATTTTCATGCAGAGATCTTGTCCTAGATAATAAAAACATTTCTCAAAATTGGCTCCTCACGATAACAACTTAATAATTCTATACAGGGTGTCCTAATAAAAATAAGTGATGATTTAAATTTGTCACAACTTCAATTCAAATTGCCTGGCAGCTGTAAATAATTTGGTCTTTAAAAATCCCCCTTTTGTGAATGTAGAATTATCCAACACTAATATTGCATACCTTTACAAAACTCTTCGCTTAGTATCTTGCCTTAGATATTGGTGTATGTCAGTAACGTTTGCATGCCTTTGGTTTACCCCGCAACCTGTGCGTTATTAGGTAGGGTATTCCAGAATTATTTCGAAAGAAAGTAATAACTTAAGAGGCAGCCTCCCTTATTATGTACGGATTTGCGATACAAAAAAAAATAGAATTGTCTCTAAAAAATAATTTTGGTACATATTAGCACCAACAACTCACATGTAAAATATGAGCGTGCACAGCGCCCTCGTTCAGCTTGAACAAATTCTTGAAATTTCAGCCTCTCTGAGCCTTACTTGCAAATGGTAAACTTTGGAGGTGCATAACATCGTGCGCCATCATCATGCATCCCAACCTGCATTTTGCATTTTTTTAAAGTACCAAATGGTTACATTACAAAAACCAAGAAAAAAAAATGGGATCTTGATGGCGCACAAAATCAGCAAATCCAATGATTTGATGAAAAGCGCCCTCGTGCAAACTTCAAAGCATCATAACGGGCTGCGCCATCAAGATCCCAAGTCCGAACAAGTTTGAAATTAAAGACCTCCATGGCAAGTTTCATTTTTCAGCAAAAATTTTTTGGGATTTCATTGGCGCACAGAGTTAACAGAGGTCAAAGGTCAAAATTTCCTATTTTCGCACATATTTGCACGCCTGTATTATTGCGCGCCAACGTCACCTGACTCTCCGAATAGCATTTCATCAAAGAAGAGTTAATTCTCTGCAAGAACTGAAAAAATTAGCTTGGGATCTCTTGATCTTCATATTTTTCTGATTTTTTGAAAATGGACTTAGCCTCATTTTAGAGGTCAATTTGACCTCTTTTTCCCACTCGCTGCACAATGTGGGCTTTTTACTGCATCACAAAACGATGCGCCAACAAGATCCCAATTTTACTTTTCATCGTCTAGCTTCTTTGGCTACCAGTAGACAAAAAACAAGCAACAGCTAATTGGGATCATGTGGGCGCACTAATATAAAAGAGGTCAAAGGTCAAGCTTTGTGCCAAAGTGATGCATATTTGCCTATGTGCAGCACGAAAGTGGAACTTTGACCCGCAATAAAAATGTGCGCCAACAAGATCCCATCTTACTTTTTGGATGATTGGATAAAGGGGCTTATGTATAACTGATAACAAGTAAAAAAAAGTGGGATCATGTGGGCGCACTAATTCAATAGAGGTCAAAGTTCATACTTTGTGCCGAATTGGCATTACTTTGCCTATGTGCAGCACAAAAGTAGAACTTTGACCCGAAATAAAAAAATGTGCGCCAACAAGATCCCATCTTATTTTTTGGATGATTGGATAAAGGGGCTTATGTATAACTGATAACAAGTAAAAAAAAGTGGGATCATGTGGGCGCACTAATTCAATAGAGGTCAAAGGTCATACTTCATACAAAATTAACCGATTTGTAGCCTAAAGTTGCCGAATTCAGCAACCTTTCACTCAAATTCATCAACCCGCCCGTAAAATGAATCGATCCTACGCGACGCGAACGCGTGCGAAAGCACTGCGAGTAGTACATGGCGTGCAGGCCTATATTAATATACAGCGTGGGCCAAAAAGAACTTTACCCAATTTTGAAGGTTCATTTCTCGGAGTTTAGAGCAGCTATTCGCAAAAGGTTTATATACGCTAAATATATATCTTTCTAAGAATATGTGGTGCAAAAATGAGAGACAGAGAAGCTTAAGTAACAAAATGGCAGTAGTTTTACGTCAATGGGTCGAAAATCACTATATTTAGCATAATTATATAACACTTTTGAGAATAGCTGCTCTAAACTCCGAGAAATGAACCTTATAAATTGGGTAAAGTTCTTTTTGGCCCACGCTGTACACAATCAATGCACTAACTGCCTTTCTAATTGGCTGTATATAGGAGTGTATGAAATACTCTTACTAAGCAATTTAATGGAAGTAAGAATTTTTTCTGTTTGAATTCGGTTATTTCCCGGGTTATTTGGTGCAAATGGCACATAGATTGAATAAAATGCACGTTGTCTCGTCAAAATCGTGTTGGATCTTATTTACTACACAAATGGAGAGTTAAATTCGACTGTTTTAAGTTTCGACCCATAAGTAGGCCAAATTCAGTTTGTACCCTTTCAGCAATAGGCCCAGTATGTTCTTACATAGGGGGAAATTTATAGAAACAATAGCATGAAGAACCATAAGAGACAATCATTCGAGACAATACAGCATGAAGAGATTCAAACAAATATATGAACATGATGAAAGCAAATTTTAACTTGCCTCCGCCATTTTAATGTCAACCTGACATACTTATAACTCAGCGTACTTAACTTTTACTTATTTAAAATAACAATAGTTTTAAAACAATTACTCACTCTGAGCACAGGCCACGGTTACAAAAGCCGCCAAAACGAATGCTGAAATACACCCCCTCATGGTGGTGAAATTTTGAGGAAAATATTCCGGTATGGTAGGCTGAAAATGAAACCCAATGGGACGATATGCGAAAGACAGTCGTCCGCGCCCAGCTACTACTAATATAATTCTATTATACAAATGCAACGTAAGAACACTACGGTAGATAGTTTTAGTACTCTATACAAATGAAACGCCAAGTGCACAGACCGCATCAAAAAGCTGCCGTGTGATTTTTTTCATTATATATTTAACGAAATATATTTGTACGAATATTTAAACCTCAATATTGTATATGAACAAGATGCAATAAATGTATAATATTATTTGTTACGCACGTGCTGATGTTAAATATGATACTAACACTAATAGGTGTACTTAGATATTGCAAAGAAAATGTTTAACACTCAAGGCAGCCATGTGTTTGTTGTGACACCGTGTAAAATAGCAATCCACACATAACAATGCAGAACGCCCAAGTTTAAGGTACTGCATTTCAAACCCATCAAACCGTAAAGCTATTCTTTATTTTTATTCACTAAACACTTTGTCCTTTGCAAGGTTACCAGAAATTGCTGGTTCAACACACAATATTGCAAGGGTGGTATTTATTAATGACCCATTCAGTGATCCCAGTGCAAGTGTAAACAAAAATAAATTGTTTATAAATTGCTTAAAAATGAAGGATAAGTCATTCAAATTGTCATTTGGTAATTTTGAAACAAAGAAAACAGCAGTTTTGACGAAGTTCACGCCCCATTCAAATACATGTAGCTAATTTATAGGCCTATACTGTCAGTATAAAAATGAGAGATTCATGTAAAATGTCTTATTTTGTTTTAAATACACAGCTTTTGGCTGAACCACTACCAGGCTATGTTAGCACATCTATGACAATGACAAAGGTAGGCCTACCAAAATCTGAATTTTGATGATTTTTACGATCGTCCGCGCAAATTACCGAATGGGCCTTTAATGACAGAGAATTTAGTTTTACCTGTTCATTTAAGGGCTGGGGTATGAACGTTTGGACAGTATTTATTTTGGGACATCAGAGCACATCAGACATATCGAATTGCATTCTGAATACGAAGAATGTCATTCTGATATCAAATAATTTTGATTTTTGAAATTCGCAATTTAATACACATTTATGGCAAATCATTAAAATTTATATTTTTGATATTTAACAGTACTTGAAGTAAACTTTATAAATCTGATGATTTATACTTAAAGTGTATGTAGGTGGGATGAAAAGCCGACGATCAATTGAAAATTTTGACCTTTCGTATTGAAGATATGGATTTTTTCCCCAAAACACCAAAAAAAATTAGGTCTTTTTGGGAAAAAATCCATATCTTCAATATGAAAGGTCAAAATTTTCAATTGACGTCGGCTTTTTCCTCCTGCTACATACACTTTAAGAATATATCATTAGATTTATAATTCGAGGACTGTTATATATCAAAAATTTGACAAATATCAAATTTTTATAATTTGTCATAAAATTTGTATTATATTGTGATTTTCAAAAAATGAAAAATATTTGATATCAGAAAGACATGCTTCGTATTCAGAATGCAATTCGATAGGTCCGAGGTGCTCTCATGTCCCACAAAAAATACTGTCGAAACACAATAAACGCTCATTTTAGATCCCTTAAGTTAATAATTGCTGTATTAAAGGCCCATTCAGTGATTTGCTCGTACGGACGATCGTAAAAATCATCAAAATTCAAATGTTGGTACCTTTGTCATTGTCATAAATGTGTTAACATAGCCTGCTAGTGGTTCAGCCGAAAGCTGTGTATTTTAAAGTCAAGAAGATATTGAGTTCGTAAGTTCTGGCATTACAAAATTGGAAATTGAGATATCGTGGGTAAAAAGCTGAAAAGACAAAAAAAACCAACGACAACAACAACAACAACAACAACAAAACAAACAGACCAGAACAATTTGGAGTACATGTAATGAATTAAAAGAGTTGACATGAGATTAGGAATTAATGTTTTCTGCTGTTTCAGTGTGCATGTTCTCATCGTTGATGGTTTGGTGGACTGTCATGTAGATGTAAGCGTGATCCTAAAAATGCCTTTCACATTGACCAAAACTAATTACAAGACCTCTTCTACATTGAGGCTGGCTTTCCCTTTTAAAGGGAATTTTATAAAGTCAAAAATAAAGAATTTACATGAATCTGTAATTTATATACTGACAGTATATCAATTAGCTACATGTATATTTGAACGGGGCTTCAACTTTGTCAATACCACTGTTTTCTTCGTGTTTTGCCAATTTTTTCATTTAAAAAATACCAATTGACAATTTGAATGACTTATCCTTCACTTTTAAGCAATTTTTTCATCATATATGGCTATGAGCTCATTATATAATATATATTCATGAGCTAATTTGCATAAAATTTACATAGTTATTCAACTTTTTTTTTTATAAAAAAAAGCTTGCCAATATGGTATGCCACTACAGGCCTTGCCGTTTGAGGCGAGCGATCGCTCTCGCTCGCCACCGCTCGCCCAAACTCGTTTTCTAGCGAGCGATTTTCCACTCGCCATAGACACTAACTATCACTCGCTGCGAATCTCCCAAAATCAGCAATTGAATCAGCCAATTCAGCATTTAAGCGTTTCTGGGCCCTCTCCAAGCAGAGAAAGTGACAAATTTTATCATGAGTTCATAAATACCGTTTCTAGACCAAAGCTCTACTTGATTATACCTAAATAAATGCACTCATAGAAATTGTTCGTTGGCATTACTCAGTAAGTTGATGTAAGTCGTTGCGTCAACTTTCCGAGTAATGCCGACGCGTACAATTTTGAGTAACGCTGACTCGATATCATTATGTTGGTCGCACTCATTTGCACTTACTTTATTGAGTTGTTACAACTCAGAAAATGAAACTAGGTTAGCATAATTTTCTAGAGGTGTGCTATAGTGTACAAAAATAAATATTTGAATACTGCTAATTGTGCAGAAAATGGTCCAATTACGTGAATTAAGTAACAAAGTACCAAATTGGAATAACTCAAAACAGTAAGTACCAGTAACTTAATATGAACGAGTTACATCAACTTACATGTTGAGTTACAATAACTCAACTAATTAGTTCTTTGAACCTTGTATATTTTTCTAAGTTCCCTGAACTTGAATTCAGAAGTTGGCATTACTTAAAAAGTTGACGCAACGACTTACATCAACTTTTAAGTAATGCCAACAAAGTTGATTAGTTGACGGAACTTTTGAGCTTTTTCAGCATTTTTAAGTTCGGATAACTAAAATGAATTTTGTTTTGGCAACTTTTACACTATTTTTGAGTTGTCCAAACTTACTCCTTTTGAATTGCGCCAACATGGCGAACAAGCAATTTCTATGAGTGTGGTATTTGTGAAAATTCAACCACTCGCCTAGCTTCATGCTAGCGAGTGATTAACCACTCGCCTTTAAAATCTAGACGGCAAGGCCTGCACTATTTGTTTTTTACCCAGCCAATAACACTGCAACGCAGTAGTTCATATGATGCCTCCACACCACTATTATACCACTTTTGTGGGGGTAATAACCTGTTATTAAAGTTAATACGTTTAGTATTGCTCCAAGTGCATGGATAGCCTACTGTACATTATTGGTACATTGTTTATACATATATATATCTGATCAAGACACGATATAGTAGATTTCTATATTTAAATTTAAATTTGACACTATTTTTGCCCATGATCGAGATGAAAATTGCTTTATTGTGACAATGTGCGCGCGCAGCGAGCAAAAAAATTGTATTTTACACTATTTTGGCCCATGATCGGGGTGAATTTTGATGGAAAATGGGCTCCTATGCCCTTTTTTCTTTTCCTTTAACCTTTGGTCAGGGGGCACTTTTTTCTTTCATTTTTTTTTTTGTCGGGGGGGCAGTCTGCCCCCTGCAAAGTTAATAAGTTTAGTATTGCTTCAAGTGGAGGGAATGTACTGTACATGTACATAAACGGCACATTGGCAGAGGCGGGGTTCGAACTCACGGCGCACCGCTTTGGATACTCTATGAGCCTAGTTAGACCGCTCATTTGAAACTTATTTGAACATATAATCACAACTTCAACATAGGCCTACTACGTGACAAGCAAAGGCAGAAAATGTACCATATTTTGGAATTTCATTTGCCTAAAAACATTAATGTATATTAAGGTTATACAGGATTTTGAACTTTTGTGTAGGCAAATTGGCTGCACGTAGCCACCTAAAATATTTTGTTTTTCAAAAAATAAACATGGCAGGCCTAAAAATCATACTTCATCTTAAAGTTGACACTCTAATGATTATTATTGTAATACTTTTAACGTCATAGCTCATACACAAATGTACTTTGTAAGTGTTTCAATTTGTGTTCAATTTCATGAGCATGAGGTTTTTTGGGAAAGAGGCCAGGAAAATATGGGGAGAGGGTCCGATTTCATTGCGATTTCGCATATGTGTTACAAACAAACCAATGAAATAATGTACCTATTTATTCTTTCGATAGGTCCTCCTGATTTAACACAGTAAGCTTACATGTTCACAGAATGTCAATGAAAATGATGGGGTAAATGTAGTCTTTTTTGCAACAACAATATTAATTTAGTGTGCCAATATATTGACACAATTATTCCCTACATTATTTCTTTGAAGTATCAGCTAACACATGCATATCAAAATTTTATGAATCAGCTACGGGAAACATTAAAAATAATTTATTTCATCTCAGCATATCAGGCCAAATGGTCCAAAATGGAGTTCTGAGATATCCACACATTTAGTTTCAAGTACTCACATTTTCTGCTATTTCACAGTATCAATTCATAATCCCATAATATTCCAGGTGGAGTGCTCCTGTATTACTACTGATAATCCTTACTGCATGGGAATTATCAATTGATTTTCACAAAACTTGCAGAAATTGACAAATTTCTGCCAAAACTTCCACACTATCTATTATCATGTTCAAACCATGTGCTAACTTGTTTACAATGCTAGTTAGTGTTGCCAGGGCCAAGGTGATAGTACTTATTTTATTGATTTTGTCTAGTATAGTGCTGGTTGAATACTCATGCTCCACTGTGCATATGCTTCAGTGATTTTAGCAATCAAATGAAAATGATAGGGTTGCCAGTTCATGCACTGGAATAATAATCACTATAAGGGGGCACATCACTATATAAATGTCCCATTGAAATACATGTGAAAATACAATAAAGTAACTAAGGTGCATAATAATTATGAGTCCTGGGGGAGGGTAGAATGGGGGAGGGGGGAGCAGTTTTTATCAAACATTTAAAGTGCATCTTTATAAGGCTTAGGAAACACTACAGAAACATTCAAATCTGCATCATAATATCTAGGCCATTTAAAGTTTCCACATTGGCAAAGCCTAGGCTGGCCGAGAGCAGGGCCAGGGGAGGATGACAGGAAATGTTGGCATACCTTTTAAAATCTAACCCACGGGCCCCCCCATGTATATTTGGGATTCCCCCTTCCAAAGAAAATGATAGCCCCTCACACCTTCTCTTTCTTCCATGAGTTACACCAAATGCGGAAGGATTTAGTGTAGTGTCCCCTTAAAACAAGAACTGTCTTTAAAAAGAATTAGTGCTGTGGGATATCTAGAGCAAATATTGATACACAAAAATAATTTAAAAAATACTTTGTTGATACAATTTTTCAATCTACATCTCTGAGATGTTTAATATATACATATACTTCATAAATAAAAATTAAAAAACAAAAGACAAGTTGAGTGGAATTTTCACCCTCCGTAACCTTAATAGCGCTCAATTGTTGTTAACTGCGTGTTCAATATACAGAAATCCACCAATAAATGTGCCTCTACATGGACAATAAATTATATCGATTTTGACTCGCCGGACGTGCGCTCGTACATCGTATACATGTGTGTCAGTATAATACTATAGTGGATCCTACCATTTTTCTTGTATACACGTTCGATGTTTTTATCATTTATTTTAGCAGGATTCCAGAAACACTTGTCGTTTGGCGAAAAGAGGAGTAAATGTACCCCGAAATACAAGTATCTCTGTACACTATTAATTAGAGGTAAGTTTTGTAAAAAATCAAACAAACCATAAAAATAGTTCTATAAAATGTACAGATTCCTTGCCGCCATGAGGGGGGTGGGTATTGGGGGGGTAAATTGACTGTTGTCGTCAAAACCATATGATTGTCGGCAAATTGCAAGAGTCATTAAGGCCCCCCACTGTTTAGATTCTTGAGCGCCGTCCTGGCTAAAAAAGAATTTGGGTCTACAATTCACAAAATATTTCCGTCGGCAAAACATGCTGTACACCCCCGGAATCATATTGGTCTAGCGACGCCCCAGTCTACGACATCGCTAATCGATCCCTAAAAGTCGCCAGTCCGAAAATTGTCTATAACGGTAAGCCTACCCTAACCCTCAGAACCCTAAACTAACCCTAACTGTAACTCCATAAGCTTCTATAAACCTAACTTTAACCCGAACCAGAACCCTAACTTTCGACAACACCTTTTTATTTTTCGGAATAGCGAACCGTTTGTGTGTGGGTGTGGTGTGTGTATTAAGGTTAGCAACTATTTTTAACTGTTGCGATTTGGTCGGGGATTTGGTAGTTCACAGCATCTTGCGAATGGTAGTGAGCTTTGGCAAAAATTGCATTGATCATTTCATATAGCGAGTGTGTAGAAGAACATACTGCAGTTACTGTCCGTTTTCCTATACACAATACACAGTGCTCTCACCATTGACGCGTGACCTATACAAACAGTGTATGTTATAGGTATATAGGCATTGCCTAGTTAACATCACTGTGTGAAAAATAACCGGCCAATATTTAAAGTATTCTCCAAACTTCTAGCAAATATATTTCTCTAACATGACCTAAAATTACAGCTAGGTTAGATGTTCAGAAGGGGTCGCACTTTCGTAGAATATGAGTGAGGGCAAAGCATAGCTAGCTCATAGCTAGCCAACTCCCCGTGTTAATTGAATGGAGATTTGACCGAAAATATTGAGCTATATTGGTAACGGACCGCTCCGTTCTGAAGGATGCCACAAAAAAACCGGTACAAGCTACATTTAAAGTATTCTATGAAATTCTAGAAAATATAGTTTTGTAACATGTCCTAAATTTTTAGCTAATTTAGGTGTTTGGAGAGGGTCGCACTTTTGTGTTTTAGGAAGGATATGTAGGCCTAAACGACAGATAACACCAAAAATATGAAGACATTATTTCCAAACCGTGTTAAGGGCTGGGGTATGAGCGACCTTGAAGTACAGGTATCTGGAGAAGGGAAGCAACGAGTTACCCCAAATCACAGCGACAGGTAGTGACTGGGCCGCCGAGTGCTAATATATATTTATTTTGGAAGGTTCGTGTTTGTTTTAAATTTTGGGGCGTTTTTCCAAAATTTCATATTTTTGGCGATATTTCAAAAAGCGACATGCCAAAGACAAATCTTTTTGCACATACTTTGTTATTGCTAATACAACTCTTTTCTGCATACCTACGTTACAATTCGTTGTGGTGATTTAGTAATATTATACATTTTGTGACTGCAATTTTGCGTTTTCGATGCGATTTTAGGCTTACCGTGATTTAACGTTGATATCTGGTCTTGCTCCTTTTATAATTTTACTTTGACCGTCGGCTTTTGTAAATAACAGAATGTAGATTGGCTCTGAATAAGTATCGTAGTCCTCTTGGTGGGTTTTTCATGATATAATTAGTTTGTATTTGCATGTAACAACCCAAAATCGACCTCTGAATTCGGGGTTGAATGCTGTTTCCGGAATACCTGTGGACTCAAACAAGTGCACGAGTGGCGACTATGGTTTTATACTTCCCGCATTCATGATTGCGTCAACGCCTAATAATATACTTCTTTGTATAGGTTGAGTGTAGCTGGTATACAAAAAAATTGGTTACATGTTAATGACCATTAACTTCAGGGATAGATCCTTTGCACGCCTTTCTATCATGCAGTATCTTTACCCACAGACATGTGCCCGTGTCACGTGCCAATATTGCGCAACGTTAAAGATTAATATATATTTTTGACATAGATAAGACTGTGTGCTTCTATGGCCGAGTGGTCTAAGGCATTGTGGTTTCTTCGTTGCTGTTCTCAGTGTCGCTTGTTCGAATCCGAGCGTCTGTTTCTTTTTCTTATGCGCTGATTTATTTTTCCAGCATAGGTCCTAGAAAAACTAATTTATAATATAATTTCTTTTTGTATTATTTATTTATTTATTTATTTATTTATTTATTTATTTATTTATTTATTTATTTATTTATTTATTTATTTATTTATTTAGGCCTATTTATTTATTTATTTATTTATTTATTTTTCGATTGATTATTTGATGATTGAGTGAGCAGATTTATCGATTGCTACTTTAGTTGTGGGACTTCTATTAGAGTTTGAATGACATCGTACATTAGTAGGCTATTGATTTTTCCGTGAAACATTATCAAGAATTAATATCACAGGTTTATTGCAGATAGGAAGTTGGCTTAGTGATACTATCTGTTGATTCAGAACCGGAAGGTGCCGGGTTCGATTCCCACCTATGTCTATTTTTTTAAAGACTTGGAAAATTACTGCAGTAAGTTTATTTGGCGCGCGATCTCAGTTATTCATTTTCTGATGGCTGTGCCTCTTACAGGCACCCTCCCTCTGGAATCCAAACCACGGTTCGCTCATAACACCTCCCTTAAGTCAACAATCATTATGTTGCTCATTTTCAAGAATGCTGGTTAACAAAAAGCAGGCCATTGTCTCATTTCGTGAACAAAGGTCCACATACCATTGTTTCCTTTCGTTTCCTTTATAATCGGTTACCCAACTGAAGCTATAATACCAGCATTATTGCGATATCGCACATGTAAAACAGACACATGTGCACAACCAGAGAAGATGCGATTTAATCAGTTGAGCTGTTTCAATGAGTGTTATCTTGGTTTAATAGCTTTTAATGGGGTTTAAGTCCTGCAAAGGTCGAGATGAATTCTACTGTAGACATGACTGCATCATGATTCAAATATCACACAGATATACTTTTGTAGGTCCTGTGGTTCTTGAGTTGTGTTGTAAAGAGGGTTGAAACAACAACACTTTTGTAAAACGTATAATATAACTCATTCACAACAATAATAATTCAAGCACGTTTTGCAAAACATCATTAATTTAGATACGGGTTTAGATAATGAAAATCGATTTTGTTTTTGGCTGCTTCGACCAACAATACATAGTCTGCCCTTAAGTCTACAGCCTTTGCATCGGGGCTTGAGATTGGAATTCCAGTTTCCTTTCTCACGAAGTAAGGGCTAAGAGTAAAATTGTACAATTGTGTTTGGGAGTGGCCTTCTCTCTTTCTTCTTTTCCTTGCTATTTTCTTCCATTTCTTGCTTTGTTTAATCAAAGCTATCTAGGCCAGCATGCATTTTATTAACCTACACTGGCTATCAAGCCTTGTGCTGTTTTATAGTATGAGCTTGGAACGGTCCATGGATTTCCCATGGATTAGCATGTGTCCCTCACGGACCAACCTGGGTAAACAAACAAACAAACAAACAAACAAAGTACGTGAATCAAATGTTCAGACTTAGTAGCGGTCAGCAGTCATGCTTACAAGGATCGCTTTGTTATTCAGCCTTGAACTTGAAATAGTTACAGCTCACTGCGCTTTATACGAAAACTTTGAGGTGTGATATTCTACATGTATTAACATCACACCTTTCGTATAAAACGCAGAGAGCTGTAACTATTTCAAGTTCAAGAATTAATAACAACGCGATCCTTGTAAGCATGACTGCTGACCACTAGTCAGAAAATGAGATTCACGTACTACACACCCCCCCCCCCTACTCCCACACACACCCCACACACACCAAAATTTTTGCAACTAGGCCTACTCAGGGGTGACCTCATCCGGGCCCATGCGTATGGATAAACAAGTCGCCATTTTCGCTTCTGCTTTGGACATCCAACACTTTATGTTAAAACAATCATTTATACAATAATCATGATAATAGTGAAAACTCATTGTCCACGAATGGCTTCAGTTAGGTCTTCATTTCACCAATTTTCGGCTTTTTCAAACTACAATTGTACTCAATAATAGTGCCAAAATGGTCCACCAAATGGCTTCAATTGGGCCTCCATTTCCCTTCAGACACTCCCCTGCGTCACATACGCAAGACGCGATGGCCACTGCGGTCAAATTCTCTGCCCCCCCCCCCCCAACTTTTCAAATAGGATCGACGCCTCTGCTGGAGAACATGGGACGGATTCGCCGGTCATTTGCCGGACGTTGAACGAATACATGCACATCGGACATACATAAGATGCTTGTATAGGATTATTACCGGCCACAACGCCATAGAGGAACGAATGGAAATCGGACCCCAAATCCCACGCCATCTTCTGCCGGATTTGTGATTTTGGAACCGTAGGTTGACCCAGTTCGTTTATGTGTGACCCCAGAACTATAAAAGACTGGAACTCATTACCTGAAGCACTTATCGCAATAGCAGACCCCAACCAATTTTGATAACCAGCAACCTCACTTGGAATAAGCATATTGACAACGTCACTGCAACAGCAAATAGGACCCTTGGCTTTATTTCAAGAAATCTGTACCAATGCCCACAACATATTAAAGAGACAGCATTTAAAACCTTGGTTCGACCACTCACCGATTATTCGTCAAGTGTGTGGGATCCATACACCCAAGTTCTCACAAACAAGTTGAAGGACGTACAAAGGAGAGGTGCTCGGTTCTGCCTAAAGGACTACAAAAGCAGGTCAAAATGCTGTGTTACAGCAATGTTGGAGAAATTGAAATGGGAATCATTAGCGTCAAGAAGACAATCAAGGCGTCTCACCATTCTCCACAAGGCAATCAACGGTCACCTGTCCTTACCAGTTGGAACCCTCCTTCAGCCTACCCAACGATCCTCACAGCACTTCAACTCCAGATCATATACACAACTGCCAGCATCAAAGGACTGTTACAAGCATTCCTTCTTTCCCAGAACTATAAAAGACTGGAACTCATTGCCTGAAGCACTTGTCGCAATAACAGACCCCAACCAATTTAAAAACGCAAATGAACAATACCAAAGCAAAGCAACCAACCAGAACAACTAAATCACCATCTGCATGCGCAACACCCTGACCGCTTGATTCCGCAAAGGGATGTTGGCCAGTATCTAACAAGAAGAAGAAGAAGAAGACACAGGCTTCCCTAACTGTGTCTCAGTAAATCCCGGCAGTAAATAGTAAACGGTAAAACTTGTATTTCTTTTTAAAAATCTTAGTGACGTTACCGAAGAACATTCCTTGACTCTTTCCAAAAATATATGGTTTATATCCTTTGGGTACAAATTTCAGAAATAATAAAGACAGACAGGAGAGATCTATATTCTCTCCTTCTCTCAGTCCATAATTATCGAGGGCTTAAAACCAGAACCAACTATGTCCACAATTACATGTTACTCATTTCAATGCAATTCTGTTTTATTGCATTTCAATATAACATGATGACCAAATCGCCACTTGCACACCTTATTGGAGATATTAGAGACATTGCGATTTTCTAAACGCAGCGCGTGGAATGTACGTTTTCGCGTACGTTTTTACGTACGTTAATACGGTGTTAAATATTGCTAGTCTCGTTGTGCTCATTCTTCACGAAGGAGAACAAATGAGCTGAAATAAAGACTATGATATTTGATCTAATCTAACAGCTTCTAACCTAGGTCGATAGAGGGCATAGTGATTGAAAAAATAACAGTCCCGATAACAGTAAGCTGAGTCTATGCCTGATTCAAACAAGCCGCTTTTGATTTTGACTAAAATTTTGATCTACATGCTGATAAAACTTAATTGTTTTTTGTGCTCCCCAAATATTATAGTTGCCCCAAAACATATATTTTGGTAGATTAAAGATCACTACATCCATACATCATGACTTTACTTTCAAAATGAGACTTTTTCGTCCTGAAAATTGGGCGCGTTGCATGGACTTAGACATGAGGTAAAATCAGCATCTTCAACGTAGCATCTGCGTTTTATTCTACGTTGGGAATCCAAAACAAATGGGAAATCACAATGTCATTTTTTGTACGCAAAGTATCACACACATTTCAATCAGTAATCTCTGCGTATGAATATTGCGTTTAAATTTAGTCCATTTTAACACATCGCTGTACCTTTATTATAATGATTTGTTACAAACAAAAAGATCATAATAATAATTAGACTTTCCTTCGTATGTTCATTATCTTTGACTGTCTTTAACATATTGTGAAATGGACAAATTTTGTACATTATCAACGATGTATCTACGTCGATTTCGCACGTGGAATATCTTCAAAAATAGCTAAATACGTGACCTCGCTTCGATACAGGAGAGTGGTTTTGAATAGATCAACGTACGTCCGATGTCTACGTTTGGAAATCGCAATGTCTCTATTTGGCTATTTCAGAAGCTCGTTTCATCGCCAATATGAAAGACTTTTGCTTACTATAGCTTGGCAACATGGTCAGTATACATTTCAATGCTGGGCTATTTTCACGAGTCACTCCCGCCTAGGCGAAAGTGCCTATACACCAAACGCAAGTCAATTGAAGCCGTACAACTTCGCGAATTTACGACCGTTTCTCCACCCGATGACGTCATCAATAAATTTGACCCCCTAGCTTACTGAAAAAAGTTACGCCATGGAAGTTGTCTGAGACGGCAGCACGCGGAGGCAACTACCGGGCCATTCCCCGTAGGCTATATATCATGTGTATGCTCGCTCGTGCCGCGTGCTCTGAAATGACCTAGCTGTCCATTTTGCTTACCTCTAGTTATCCAGTCTTGCGTTTCAAGTTACGGTTTAAATAAAACCCCTTACTAAAGCTAATTTTTAATTTTCAAAAATTGAGGCCAGCAGTTTTGGGGCCAAAATTTGGAGCAAAATGTTGCGACATTTTCGGGGTGATTTGTGTCAAGAAAACGGCCGATTTTAATAGCTTTATTTCAGCAAATCAAGCTAAATCATTTGGCATATATCTAATTTTGTTTTCAATTTTCATGCATATATTATTGGCTTTATCCGATTGTGCTTCTGATGCAAATAAAAGACTGTGTTTTGTGAATATTGTCATTTCAATTTCGTCAATGTTTACGTCCGAAATGTCATTTGCTGGTTTTTAAAAATTCTCGGTCCGCGCATGCGCAGTGTATTTGCGATAGGTGGAATGTTTGGCGTATACTCGTATATAGGGCGCACCGTGCTAAATTATCGCCCCATTGAAATACACGTAAAAATAATACCCGTTTTCTTCGCTCATTTCGAAATATTGCAAAACGATAAAAGTTCAAGTTAACATAAATTATGTTAATGTTTCAATGTATGTGGTTCTTCACATCGTTTTCTCGACGTGTTCTCAAACAGCGTCCTCAATGTTTTTGACCTGCTCTCTAAACTTCAAACATGATCATTCAATTCGCGGACCTATTTTATTGATAATAAAAATACGACTGTTCTAGAGATTCAAATTCAAGTATAGGCATTAAACTTTTAATTAAGCTATAACCTGCTACTCTCTGAATACAACTTCAAAGAGAAGCTCAGAATACCTCAAAAACGTGTTTGTATCTTACCGGAACTCCGACGTTAGGGTTACACAAATGGCGCATTGATTTAGAGGTGTGCTCTCTATAATAGTAATAGGCAAGTCTTCATTCATGGTTTATATTATAAAAACATTAAATATACAATTAGTATTGATGAAGTAACTACCCCCGGTATCTGCTGCTGATATTGGTGTTGATGAAGTAACTATCTGCTGTAGATATGGTAGATATTGCTGTTGATAGGATGAGAGCACGCCGAGGAAACGAGGTGAAGAACCACATACATTGAAACATTTGCAAATGTAATGCAAGCAGCCAAAGTAAACCCGATACGGTTAAAGTTTTGCATGCAAATTAAAGTTTACCTGCAAATCACATTGAATTTTCCAAAAAATAGACAAGCTTATTCAACACCCAATCAATACTAGGCATGTTTGTACTAATTTATGGCCATGTTTCATGCAAATTTTAAATATCATAAAACAATATGAACAATTTTAACCTTTTGTAATACAAATTCTTATTTTCAAGTTAAAGGGTTAGGCTACTCTTGCAAGAAACATGGTGTCCAGTAACAGTGGGGTAAATGAATTTCCATGTGTTTTAACATGATGCAAAAATTGATTTTGGGTGTGGCATCATATTTCCATATACTACCACTGTACCATATTCAATTTGGTTTCTTTTCGAAATAATGGAAAGAAAACAACTGATTGGCTTTATATGCAGCTATTGTATTCTACCTTCCACCTCTTGAAATATTTTATGTTGAAACAAAACAAAGAAAACAAAGCAAACTTCAATATTTCATATTTCGTATTGATACACATTTTTTCCCCCAAAAGACCTAAAATTATTTGATATCAGATGGCCATCCCACATATTCAGAATGCAATTTGATATGTCCGATGTGCTCTCATGTCCCAGAAAAAATACTGTGCAGATGTTGCTATCCGAGCCCTTAAAGGGGAAAACGATCTTAGGGTGGGGTATTTTCTTGAACCACAAATGTGTTTTCATGCTAACAACTTTTCAAGCCAATATTTTGGAATGTTGAAATCAATACATGTATTATATATGTTGATAATAAATCCTTAATAATTATTTTTTATAATAAAGCCTGAAGAAGGTACGCCTAGTACCGAAAATTTGCTGCAAATGTAAAAAACAAAAAAACAAAAAAAAAAAAACAACAACATACATTGAAACATAAGTAACTATCTGCTGCTGATATTGGCGTTGATGAAGTAACTATCTGCTGCTGATATTGGTGTTGATGAAGTAACTATCTGCTGCTGATATTGGTGTTGATGAAGTAACTATCTGCTGCTGATATTGGTATTGATGAAGTAACTATCTGCTGTAGACATGGTAGATATTGCTGTTGATAGGATCAGAGCACGCCGAGAAAACGAGGTGAAGAACCACATACATTGAAACATAAGTAACTATCTGCTGCTGATATTGGTGTTGATGAAGTAACTATCTGCTGCTGATATTGGTGTTGATGAAGTAACTATCTGCTGCTGATATTGGTATTGATGAAGTAACTATCTGCTATAGACATGGTAGATATTGCTGTTCATAGGATGAGAGCACGCCGAGAAAACGATTTGAAGAACCACATACATTGAAACATAAGTAACTATCTGCTGCTGATATTGGTGTTGACGTAGTAACTATCTACTGCTGACATTGGTGTTGATGAAGGGACTCTCTAATGTAGATATTGGTGTTGATAATGAAGTAATAGAGCACGGTGGCCGAGCGGAACGGGCTAGGACTCATAATCAGAAGGTTGCGGGTTCGAGCCCCGGCGACGCCATCGTGTTGTGCCCTTGAGTAAGGCACTTTATCTCGATTACTCCTCTCCACCCAGGTGTGAAATGGGAGCTGTTATGAATACTGTCCATTGAGCGCCGCCCAAAGGTATGAGCATGCCTTGGGCATTGTATGGCAGCTGACATATTCTAATGACGGCGGAATAAATGTAAAGCGCTTTGGTACATGTTCACATGTGAAAGGCGCTGTATAAATACCAACATTTATTTAACATTTTTAACCATCTACTGCTGATATTGGTGTTGATGAAGTTCATACCCAGCAAACACAAAACGTTTTCGACATCATTCGCAAAAGGTTATAAAAGGTTGCCAGAAAACGTTAAAATGTCGGGTTATATAAAGGGTATATTAAGAGTATAAAACGTTTTCATAACCTTAAAAACATTTTTGATAATCTACTGCTCAGCAAACAAAATGGTTTACAGAAAACGTTTAAATGTCGGGTTATATAAAGGGCATAAAAGCGTTTTAATAACATTCCTAAAACATTCTTGAAAACTTGATACAAAACATTCTAAACAAAATGTTATTTTGGGGTTGAAAAAATATTTTGCGAAAAATGTTTGCCCAAAATATTTTCAATGACGTTTTAAAAACGTTTTCATGACCTTTATATAACCCGACATTTAAATGTTATCAAAAGGTTTTGAAAAAAACATTTTAAGAACATTTCTGTGTTTGCTGGGTTCAAATATTTTAACATAATGTTATTTTAGTATTGACGCAATATTTGGCAAAAATGTTTTCAAAAATAGTTTACAATAACATTTTTTGAAAACATTAAAAAATATTGTTGTAGTGTGTTTTTATACAAAACGTTTTAAAACGTTATCATGACCTTTATATAACCCGACATTTTAATGTTATAAAACGTTTTTACCTAAACCAAAAGCCAAAATATAACATATTTAAAACGTTTTTGTGTTTGCTGGGTATCTGCTGCTGATATTGGTGTTGGTGAAGTAACTATCTGCTGCTGATATTGATGTTGATGAAGTAACTATCTACTGCTTATATTGTTGTTGATGAAGTATAAACTATCTACTGCTGATATTGGTGTTGATGAAGTAACTATCTGCTGCTGATATTGGTGTTGATGAAGTAACCATCTACTGCTGATATTGGTGTTGATGAAGTCACTATCTACTGCTGATATTGGTGTTGATGAAGTAACTATCTGCTGCTGATATTAGTATTGATGAAGTAACTATCTGCTGCTGATATTGGTGTTGATGAAATAACTATCTGCTGCTGATATTGGTGTTGATGAAGATGAAGAATTCTCTACTGTAGATATTGGTATATATGAAGTAACCATCTACTGCTGATATTGGTGTTGATGAAGTAACCATCTACTGCTGATATTGGTGTTGATGAAGTCACTATCTACTGCTGATATTGGTGTTGATGAAGTAACTATCTGCTGCTGATATTAGTATTGATGAAGTAACTATCTGCTGCTGATATTGGTGTTGATGAAGTAACTATCTGCTGCTGATATTGGTGTTGATGAAGTAACTATCTACTGCTGATATTGGTGTTGATGAAGGAACTCTCTACTGTAGATATTGGTGTTGATGAAGTAACCATCTACTGCTGATATTGGTGTTGATGAGGTAACCATCTACTGCTGATATTGGTGTTGATGAAGTAACTATCTGCTGCTTCTTCTTAGTGTGTCCAAGCGCAGGGTCAAATGCGCCCGAGCCAATAGCTGACGCAGTGACGAGCAGAATCGTTGAATTCAGCTAGGTCCTCATGTGTGCAGTGTTGCCCCATCTGTGGACACACCAACATGTGTTCCATAGTCTGTGGAACCGTTCCACACTCACAGGTAGTGTTTTGCCCTTCTGGTAGGTAGCCCCATTTCTGCTGCTGATATTGGTATTGATGAAGTAACTATCTGCTGCTGATATTGGTGTTGATGAAGTAACTATCTGCTGCTGATATTGGTGTTGATGAAGTAACTATCTGCTGCTGATATTGGTGTTGATGAAGTAACTATCTACTGCTGATATTGGTGTTGATGAAGTAACTATCTACTGCTGATATTGGTGTTGATGAAGGAACTCTCTACTGTAGATATTGGTGTTGATGAAGTAACCATCTACTGCTGATATTGGTGTTGATGAAGTAACTATCTACTGCTGATATTGGTGTTGATGAAGTAACCATCTACTGCTGATATTGGTGTTGATGAAGTAACTATCTACTGCTGATATTGGTGTTGATAATGAAGTAACCATCTATTGCTGATATTGGTGTTGATGAAGTACCTATCTGCTGCTGATATTGGTGTTGATGAAGTACCTATTGTGTCTTTCAAACAAAATTAGCCAGACGACGGTGGCCGACATTATTCATGTGGCAGCAGCCAATAGCGTAAACAAAACAGACAATATGACGGCAACACTGCCTGGACGTTGGACGCCCCGTGCCGAGGCGCGTTTTAGCTCTATTGGCCCCGTTACAGGAAAAAAAATGCACAAAATATATTTCTCAGTGCAATGTATACATATTCACATGAAAATAAATATTTTTGGATTCAAAATGAATGTGAAGAAAAAAATTATTATAGCCGGGAGTGGGAATCGATCTCGTGACCCTCTACGTGGGAGGCGAAAACCTTACCGCTAGACCACGCAAACAACGGATTTAGACTGATAAAATATTGCTTAATAACATGCATAAACTTTTGGAATTATTTGAGACATTTTCGTGTTTACGTGTAAAACCAATGAGGACGTCAAAATTCAGTCAATCTTGGCCGCCCCCCCCCCCCTAAAATTAGCAATCGACGCCGTAGAGCCCTCTGTTGATTTTGTATACAATTTGTATTAGCGCATAAGGTAAAGGTGGCGCATTCTACGTCACCATCCTGGAATGTGTTTTACCTGGCATTAATTAAAAGTGAACTGTGCAATGAATGCAGCTTAAAAAAATTATTGGCCGTTACCACCGCAAATTAGACTTTTTGAAAATTATTTTGTTTTATTGGACAGGGATGAATAAATTCGCTTCGCATTCTATTTTCAATAAAAATCATCCTTAACATTTTAAAATAGCAGTGCTAATAAAATGATACTTTTGCTTTGCGGAATGATGCTTTTGAATCGTAAAATTGGTAATCAAACAATGCTGACGAAGATACACGTTATAAAATGTGAACATTTCTGGTGGTTGTATTTTGTAAATTTTACAGTACAGAGAAGCTGCTGTATTTTAGTTTTGCTGCTTTTACCAGTCAATAATATGAAAATTTAAGCAAATTAGGATGTTGTTATAACAATGAACACCATTTCTTCAGGAAAAAAGTATTTGTCAGCAATATAGCCTTTAAGCTATGAGACAAAAATCAAATACTTGACATAACTTCTAAATTTTGACAATTTGGGCGTGCTTGCTTGGAATTGCCCACATGCATGTACCAATTAGGCACAAGTTCTATGTAAAGTTAGCAATTGTTTATCCGTGATAAACTTTTGCTGCAAGCCGCTTCACAACGGGAATTATTGATGTGGGTCCGTGGGTAACAATAATGCGTTCAATTGTTCAATTCTGGACCTGGATAATACCAACAGCTATCACACTGATATGCACATATATTTCAAGCTCTTTTAAACACAGAGTTTCATTTCCTTTCCAACTTAATCACCTTTTCTGTTTTTTGTGTGGCATTTTTTATTCTATAAACTGTTAATTTGTGTGAAAATTGAGGGCGCTATTTACATTAATTTAATATAGCCAAATAATATAACTTATTCCTAACATTTCATGATAAACATTTTTTGAAACTTTTGTTGCTATTTGTTAGTCTTTTTCTGATGTTTTAATGTCATTATACCAGTGTCTACCTCTTGTAAAAATGAAAAAACGATTTAAGATAAATAGCGCCATCAGTGTTCACCTTTTCTTAAAAGTGTCATTATTTTCCGGCATTATCCTCAATTTGTAGATCGATTCATGCATATACCTAAATTTTTCTGCCATTGTAATTTTTTTCATATTGTGCGAATATTCTTCTGTTCAAAATTACACTGTTTTTCTGTCTGACCCGTTAGCTGAGCGTGCGCCATGAATGATAAAGGGTACTGGTTCGAATCTTGACCTCTTTTATGTGAAGAAGCATCAATAAATGTTTATGTCCCCATTTTTTAGAATGAATATTATGAATCTTTTTTTTATTTTTTTTTAATCATTTTTTTTAAATAAATAGGCACTACAAAACATTATTCCAAACGGCAACAAAAACCGTGGTGGGTCAAAATTTACTCATCAGTGGGCGATATATGCCACATATTAGAGAGCTTGCGAAATGGCGTTACTTTAACTTTAACGTCTAGAGGATTATAGAGGATTATGTATTCAAAACCACGGTGGTTTATCGATTAATCGTATTACACGTAACAGTTAAGTCGTGTTCACACGGTCGGCAATAAGTTAGTTATTACCGGTAATAAGCGATTTATAACCGGAAATAGTGACTTATTACCGGTAATAAGTGACTTAAGTCCGACCGTGTGAATGTTTCTTGTGTAATGGGCATAAACCTGGTTTGGATTCCAGAGGGGGTTTGCCTGTAAGAGACACAGCCATCTGAAAAGGTTCAGCTCAGATCGCGCGCCAAATAAGTTTGCAGTTCAGAAATTGCATTTTTATCTCAGCCTTGAAAAAAATACAGGCAGAGCTGGGAATCGAACCTGGGACCTCCCTGTTGTAAAACTCAGTGTATTACCACTGAGTCAAGTATCTATTAGCTGCAAAAAGTTTGATAGTAATCCTTGATATTGCTGAATATCAAGGAGTTTTAAATCAATTTTGACTTCAAAGCCCAATTTTCTAAAGCGATGCAATGCTTCTTGACTATAATATCTGTTCAATTACCTATTTTCAGGAATGTGAGAATCTGGTTTCTTGATCAAAAATTCAGTTTTTCGGGAGATATTCATCATTTTAAACCCAGTATCCGAATAGATTTTTACGTCTAATATCAAAAAATAAATAAGTCATAGCAATTCACGTGTATGATCCCGTGTATTCATTTTAATGTCTCTGCTGCACCAAATAATTATTAGCCAGGCGATGTCGGTGTGCGACGATCAGGTAAAAAAGTCTAAAAGGAGCGTGGCCAGATATTTTTCTTAATTTCATGATAAGCTTAAATTGCATTCAAAACGCCACACACCGACATCGCCTGGCTAATAATTATTTGGTGCAGCAGAGACATTAAAATGAATACACGGGATCCATACACGTGAATTGCTATGCACGATTTTGATATCAGACGACAATCTTCGGATACTGGGTTACAAAATGATGAATATCTCCCGTAAATGAATTTTTCTCAAGAAACCAGATGTGGTCTCATACACTTGAAAATACGTGTTGAACAGATATTATAGTCGTTAGCGGCGCTTTGAAAATTGGCACGTAATTTTTGAAGTCAAAATTTGACCAAAACTCTCAATTTTATATTGCGTTGGTCCTATATGGACTACAGCGCGCAGCAGGTTATAGCGGCACTCACTCAAGTGGAGAGAGTATAACCATTGACCGCAATGTCGTGATACAAGCTTGCTCACAGAGCGAGAAATCAATTACCCGTAATGTCAGTAGCCTTAGTCAAGTCAAAACCCGCCAAATAATATGCATCTCATAATTCAAAGTAATAAAATGGTCATAGGTGGCTGTGGATTCAACCTACCATGGCGATTTCAACTATGAAGATATCGGGGCGATGTCACTGTGCGCCAAATTACAATCACAAAATATATAATATTAGTAAATCACCAAAGCGAATGGTAACGTAGGTATGTGGAAAAGAAGTGCAATAGCAATAACAAAATATGTGCCCAAAGAGCTGTCTTTGGATGTCGCTTTTTTTGAAATATCACCAAAAATATCAAATTTTGGAAAACGCCCCAAAATTTAAAACAAAAACGAACCTTCCAAAATAAATAGATATTCGCACTCGGCGGCCCAGTGACTACCTGCCGCTGTGATTTGGGGTAACTCGTTGCTTCTCCTCTCCAGATACCTGTACTTCAAGTTCGCCCATACCCCATGGCTTAATAGGATCAAACCCAAGTACAGCGTGTTTATAGTGAATATACCTAGTTTTGAGTATAGACGAATCCAACAAGCCAAGTGATGGTCACAATTCATTCGGCCATTACTGGGTCCCGCGCCGGGGGGGGGCACTCACATGTTAAGGTGGTACGGGTATGTGCGGCGGTCAAACTGGTGTTGTCGACAATTGTAGCTCTTAAGCTCCGATTTTAGCTCAACAGCCTATAATTTGGCCCAAATTTGGTTCTTCAGCCCCTATTTTGCAAAAATGCCATTGAGGTGTAGGAATGTGTGAAAGTGGATTCGTCTATACCGCATACGGTAATCCTTGTATAAACAAATACAAATTCACGCATTTCTACACCTCAATGGCAGCCATAACTGGGTCACCGTTGGCTCCATCTCACCTAAAATGTGAAATGAAGTGGCCTTAGCAGGGATTTTAAACTGCATTCCATCACCATCGTGTTGCACATAGACAAAAGAATGATGAAAGTTTTCAACACAATAACAATATAACATCGATTTTTAAGCAGATTTAATCCACCCAATTGGGCAGTTACAACACCAGTTTGGTGCGCCGGGACCCAGTAATAACACAATACAATATAACATCGATTTTTTTTGATAAGCGGTTTTAATCCACCCAATTGGCCATTCACAACACCATTATTGATGAGATTCATCAGGATCGTTCAAAGTCAAATTAAACAAATGAGTTCTGGTACAGATCCAATAAAAATGAAAGTACTCACTAGATATATTTCAGTTCCTATCAGGAACCTTGTTCACTCTGCAATGACTGAAGTGTGTCTAGATGTCGGCAGTCCTTGGTGGCTGTGATGGTGTTGCCACATTTGTAGGTTGCCGTTTTGAGATGATCTGGTCATAGATTCTGTCCAATTTTTATGCCCCCTCGTCTCTGTTCAAAGTGTTTTTGCCCCTGCTCCTGATCCATATGGATCGCTATGAACACTATGTAAAAACACTATGAACAAGGAGGAGGGGGCATACAAATTGGACAGAATCTATAACCATGACTGCTTCAAAATAGCCCGCCAAAGTCTGAAAGTCATGCAGGTAACTCAGAGGTCGTGCATTGAATTGGTTTGAATAAGGAATACTACGGGAATCAGCACCTTTTGTTAGAAGTCACGCACGAGTAAATCTTTCCGTATACAGCCACTATAAACGCGCTCACTGGTGTACGGTATTTATATGGTATCTAAATGCGGCCTATACACGATCAATTTCAATATCAAAGACCCTAGATACAATAGTGGATACAAAATCTACCATGTGCAGTGGCAGTAACTTTGGGAACATCAATAGTGAAAGTAGTTCGGTGCCCCTGACCAACATGATCATGTTAGCTAATCAATTTTAGTATTGAAAGCCATAGACCTACCGAATAACTTACAAAGTGTTTCAGATTAAATTTATATCATGTTTCAATCAGTTCATGTTAATAAAACAAAAATGTTTTCATATTCTCTAGATCGTCTTTACTTGCCCAGGGCAAGAAATACCCCCTCTTCCTAAAACAATTGCATCTAATGGTAGCCCAAAATGTGATAAATCACCATCGTAATTTGGTATTTAATCAAGTTGAATTTAGGTTTTTAAAATGACAATTTATATAGTATGATGGTTGGAAAACTGATAAAATATAAAGAGAGTTGAAGGGCACCCAAATGAAAAGTAATTCAATGCATGGTAAAAGTGTTTTCACTTCTTTCCTATAACAAAGTACTGTCGTGTCAAAGGCTATCCAGGCTTGGGTGCCCCTTAGCCCGGGTGCCCGGGGGCACGCCCCCCCAGAGCCCATAGGAGTTACGCCACTGCACCATTGTGCACAGTATACATGAATATCAATAGTGATTTTATTGTCCAACTGTCAATAAAATTTTAACTTATTGCCCATACATCGATCAATTTTATTGATCATTATTATTCGGACCCCAGATGCAGGAGTGGATCCACAAAATCTACCATTGTGCTTGTACAATGGTAGGTTTTGACGGTCCATTTCTTGTATCAAGGGTCTTTGATATTTATCAATAAATTGAATGTGTATGGGCCGCATTAGATCTGTTCTATGATATTGAAGAGAAATATAATTTTGTATCCAATCCTGCATCTAGGGTCCACAATATTGATCAATCAAATAATATTGACGTTTTAGGCCTATGCATTACAGATTGCTGATTTATCTGCAGTTCATTTAAATAAAACCAAGAAAATTATTTAGTAGTATGCCATTATGATGATGGTTGGAAAACTGATATAATATATAGAGAGTGCCAGTGGTATACCATGTTTCACCCTGACGTAACAGTGACGTCAGTGGCATTTCATTGCGCAGATTCAAATTGCTAATGTTAGCTCAAAGTGCCGACATACACATGCAAGCACTTAGATGCCGCATAGATACGCAACACAACAGATGTCTCAACACGTTGACATCAATGCCACATCAGTGTGAAAAATGGTAGACTCTGTAAAGTAACTAAACTGAGCTCAAAAAAAACTTATACCCGACGTTTTTCACAGGTCATATCTTGAAATCCTGTCGCGGAAAATTGACCAAAATTTAAACACAGGTTTTTCAAATTGAACTTTGGAATTTGAAAAGCAGTTATCCAATCACAACAGCAAAATGCACTGACATGGAACAGCTTCCTTGACCACATTTGACCAGTGTTTTATTTTATCAAAAATGTATGAAAATGAGAAAGCAGCACTGTTTTATCATCTGTGCAAGGATAATGTGTGCATTCTCACAGAGTTTTTGTTCTGGGTACACCAAATGTTGGGCTGTGAAAGTGGAGGAAGTCCAGGTAAACCTGTAAAGTAACTAGTTTGAAAGGTCATTAAATGACAGTTGATAAGGGATGAAATCAAAATGTCTCAACATGTTGACATCAATATCACATCAGTGTGAAAAATGTCCCATGACATTAAAGTGCAGGGATGAAATCAAACTGTTGGTGGTTGACAACTGCCTTGGTTCCTGACATGTGTTTTTAGAACAAAGCAACCTGTGTGTAAGCGCCAGTCGAGTTTTGATTTCACTATTTTAAGATATGACCTTGTGATTCACAAGTTTAAAAGAATTGTAAGTTTCTTTTTGAGCTCAGTTTAGTTTGAAATGTCATTAAATCGGACAGTTGACTAACAGAAGTGTCTTGGTGCCAAATTGGTAGGTACAAAGTCATTAAATATCTTATTTGGTGGTATGTTTGCTAGTCACTCATTGCATGGTTCCGCCATATGTGAGGAGAGCCTCGATCTGGCAGCATACATGAATGGGAATAGAGGTTATCCGTGTTCTATAAGCTGCATATCCTATGAACGACTGCTATACCTTGTTTAGGACTTTCAAAAGAAGTACATGCATGTGCAACCATGACTGTTTCAAAATAGCCCCCAAGAGTCATGCAGGTAACTCCGAGGTCATGCATTGAATTGTTTTGAATAAGGAATACTACGGGAAGCAGCGCCTTTTGTTAGAAGTCACACATGAGTAAAGTGGATAACCTCTATTGAACCAGTCATAACTAAAGCTACACAATTCTTCCTTTCATGTCTATTGCCAGCTCTCCTTGGATATGGCGGAACCGTGCAATGGGCGAATATGCTTCAAGTTGTGCAACTTTGCATGTACCATGATTCTGTATTACTAGTTTGCTACAATTTTGCATAAACTGATTACAGATAACCTTTTGTCACTTTGCACTTCATAAAGTCTTGTTGTTATTCCAATTATTAAAAAGCACCGTATTGATGGTAATTTTATTACCGTAACCACCCGGGTATAAGCCCACCTTCAGGTATAAGCCCACCCCTATTTTTTAAAACATTCTAGAGGTTGAATAAGGGTGCACATATGTTTCTATTTAAGCCCAGTACTAAATCTTTTTGGCCAAGTTCTTAAATCAAATCAATGCTTTTCTCTCACATTTAGGAACAAATTTAAAAATATATATCAGCTGATAATTAACATTCCGCACTTAGAATGTTAAAAAATTGACATAGATGATAGAAATTACTGGTACATTGGGCATATACACATGATACAAATGGGGATGATTGGGATGATTTTCTTATTTCTAAATTCAAGTTATAACTCTGCTTCTGGGTATAAGCCCAAGTCCATTTTGAAGTGAAATATATATCTAGGGGGTGGGCTTATGACCAGGGCCGACTTTTACTACTGTACGGTATATGACATTTGACTGAATTTATGTCTATAGGCATTGAAAGGGAATATTTGAATACTTGCTTGAGCAAATTTATTGTGACTTATTATAGGAGAGAATACTATTAAAATGTTACACATTAAAAATCACACATTCAAACATCATTTTTTTTCAAGTTTCAGTTTATTCTGTACATAAGTCAAACATTATATTGGGAACTCACAATATCTTTACCTGCTGTATTGAGGATCATATAACTACAAATTAAAAAGAAAATCAAAGAGAAAAATTAAAGTCATAAATACTAATTAAGATGCATAAGACTACACTAGCGCCATTGTATCAGAGTTGATACCTATGGTTAGGTTCCTTCACTGAGTGGAGCACCATAGAAGTGACTTCACAAAATCATATGAGACTTGGATATATCTACATCTATTTGACAGTCTCTGCTACAAGACTCATACCCGGTATATTTAAAATGTACAATGTGGTATTTTCCCTTGTGCAGAGCGTCACAAACAAGTGTTGATACATCCATTGCCGTGTATTGCAAATTACACTCGCATCAATTCTTCTCCAAACTATTCACAATTGTTTCATTTATTTTTACATAAAATATTCGTGAAATAACCAACTAGGAACCAACTCTGACACAGCACTTTGGTGCTTCACTCCTAAATAGTACAGTAAGTGATAAGAAATCTTATAGAACAACCCAAATCAAGATTAATATAAGATATGGCTTTGGTCTTCATATTGTATGTATAATGTAATATTCTGAGTAGTTTCACTTGCAAAATATTGCAAATCTGGTTGGTTTCATAACTTATTAATCGACTACACATTATTAGAACCACAATAAAAAAAAACAATCCCGCAACTTTTGAGCAGTCCACATGCGGACTGTCATCAACTTTGTTAAAAATCTTTTGTTTAAATTCACAAGAAAACTGTACATACACTGTTTTCATTATAAAGTGGAAATAAAGAAACCAAATACAATATCATTGGATGTGCATGCTTTCTGACAGAAAAAAATGCAAACCCAATTAGACAAAATCAAAGTCACCACCAATAATGGGTAACAATTCAAATTTTATTTTTGTCCCTTTTGTACCAAATTACCTCATTATCATAAACCCTATACAGTAATGCATTTTGACCAGTTTTCAGTTGTGTTTTTGTAAACACGTTCACCCGTCCAAAACGGGGAATGTTGATAAAAAGCATTTTAGTTATTTATCCTAGTTTCCTACTTTCATAATGTAATACCTTGGTCCTCAAAGATTGCACCAAATGCTAGGATTTGGGGAAACTATAAGCTGCTATTCAGTCAAAAGTGGAATAACTTCAAATTATGGACTAAAATGGGTTGAAATCCCAAAGGTTAAGACCTTATATTTCCCCACTTAAGACACTAAAGATCATGAATATTTAAAACCAGTGACCTACTTTATGAATATTCATATGCAAAATTCTCATGCAGTTAAAGTTGATCAAGAAAAACGGAGGCCCAACCTGGTTCGACTAACCCTCATTTCTAGTCCAATATAAAAGTTAGCCACTCTTCATGAATACCACCATCAACATGTTCTTTCATAATTTGGTTACTACTATGGCAAGCCAATAGGTCCATAAATACATTGCAACAATGTGTCATTGACTCCTATCGGGTTGCCATATATTTGTACATCATATTCTGCATTGCATTTTACATTTCTTTCAAGTACATGAGTCATGTGTTATACACATCTTTCTGTAATCCAAGCAAATGAGTTGTATTTGTGAAGTAACATAGTTTTATAAACCTCAAGAGGGAGAAGAACCCCTATTTCCTAAGAAATATAATGGTTGTAACATGCGTCACTAATGGCTCAAACTCATGAACAGTCTGACAAAGTAGGGCTGGATCTTGTCCCCCTCACCACCATTAAACATAAAAGAAATGGAACCGCCAGACTTCTAGAATAGCCAACTAGCTATGCAGTCCTTGTTGTCTTGAGGTTCCTTTTCTCCTATATTCTATGGAAAGGGAAGGTTGATAAAAAATCATTGTCCAATTTGTACAGATTTGGATCCTTATGTTCTTGTACAACTTTTTTTCTCTTGCCAATACTAAAAATATATTACTTCACAGTGTTTTAATACCCGATATAATTATTTAAATATTTAAAAAAAACCAAAAAAAGAAAATATTGCCAAAATTTATTCAAAATCAGAATTAAAAATCTTTTTTCAGCCATATTTAATGGAAAACAGATCAGACTGAAAAAATGGATACAGGGTGGTGAATTTCAGAGATACATAGTTCTGATAACAGTTTGAGATTAGCTCCTTTTTTTTTTTTTTTTTTCACATTTTTTTGCATTAATATAGCAAACAGTAGTACTCATTGCAAACAATAATTGAATATTAAAAACAGCCAACATTTCACCACTTTAAAGTTGCAAAAACAGCATAACTTCTTGTTGAATTATTATTTATTAATAGTATGCATTCATAATTGCAACATACACGACATTTAAAATTGCCTATTCAATTGGTTTGGGAAAAAATGAAATTTTGTGAAAAATTGCAAATATTGAGAAAAATTCATCATCATTGAGGCACAACAATCACTGTGCGCTTCTTAAATTGTTTTGAAGAAATTGCAAACAAATGCCATGAAAATATGATTATCACTTTTTTTTTCGGCAGAATTATCTACTGTAAGAATATTAAAAAACACCGGTCCCATACAAATCTGGGACAATTCATCTTCAAATGATTAAGCTCCGAATATCAATTGTGAAGTTTTTACTTTTTTTAAAATGAAGTCACACACACAAAATTCCATCCAGACTTAACACTAAATATCTGATTCTGACGGTAGCCAAGGTTTTACGGGAATTATTATCATTTTTCTTTTTTTTTTACAAAATAACATCCATTTTGTTGCTGATTGATATATAATACTGTACAGCCTTTGGGCTATTCCATTTAAAAGCCACATTCCCCCTGTGGAAGATTTTTGAAATATATTCTACAGGGGGAGTATGAATTTCAAACTGAATTAACATATTAGAAGCTCCATTTCAAACTTACTCTCCATCAGGGGAAGATTCAGGGTGAATCTTTCACAGAGGGTGTATGAAATTCAAAACGGAACTGCCTAATGTGCTCATTCCATTTTAACCACATACTCCCCTGTGGTAGATATTTCCAAAATCTTCCACAGGGGGCGGGTGGATTTTACATGGAATAGCCCATTTAATCGGAAAGAATATGCCATGATTTACTTGCTCAAATAAGTTACTACAGAAAATAATGCAATTATCAATTATAACATGATCAATATATGTACTTCTGATTCGGATAAAATCAAAATGCCAAGACGCTAACGAGGGTCTACTTACATAAATGTGGGTTCCTAGTAGAATTTCTAACTTCAGATGAGATCCCCAAAGCATGGTTTTGGAAAATTTTCAAAACTTTCTTCAGTACCTCAGTTTTTTTAAATATATATAAAAGAAAATGTATACACTGTACAGAGTGCCCCCCGTTGATGAATAAATGGAGGCATGGGTTTGGTGCAGAATGTGGTTAATATGGAAACACATCATTCCCAGTGTTTCAATTGCTGATATTTGTTATTTTCACAAAAGTGTGAGTCACATTTTTGCATTTCAAGTGTATATTGCTTTTATAACTTGTTGCTAGTAAGTACAACTTTTTATGCACATCCAAAATTAATTTTGCAAAGAAACGGCACATATTCGCTAATAATGCTATTGCAACATTAAATCACAAAAATATGGTTTTGATCGTGCATACCAGCAATGTAACTCTGTACTGAAAAGCACACACACGCAGGTCATTTTGAGATCAACGAAAAAAAACACAACATATTTGTCCACTCAGATTACGCAGGACTTTAAAACCAAAATTGCATCTATAATAACCTAGAAATAACCTTAAAAATGACTTACGAATGTTTGCTCAAAAACGGTGTGCTCCATTTCTGCATATGTCAAAAAATCATCATCAGGTTTACATCTTTCTGATACTGTATTTACTGTCCTGATGATGATAATTTCACATTATTATCATTTTTTTACAAAATAGCACTTTTTATCATCAATCAGATAACAATATTTTAAAAGAAAAACCAAACCAAAAAAGAATGAAAAAAAATCTACTTTTCAAAGTCTCATTACATTAAAAAAAAGCTAAAAATGATTTCTGATAACTCTGTAGTAGTATGGTCTACGGTTGCTATGATTACAGTATATACTGCTCTGCTCCAAAATGTAAAAAATAATTCAGCCAGTCTGAATATTTACTTCATACTGGGCTGTATAAGTGTGTTAAATTTCTCTGTTTCATGGTGTTTTTATGTACAGGTAAAGATCAAATAATTAAACATTTTTTCATCTTTTTTTTTTAAAAACAATCATCAGTAAATGTCCATCACACATTTTTTTTTCATGACAATTTTTTTGTTTGTTTGTTCGTAGAACTACGTCTAGCTATGTTCATTCCGTACAAAAAGGTATATACCCGTTATCTTTTTGTTTTCTTGTATTTTCTTAAAAAGGTGCCGTAAATGAAAATGAGGGTATCACTTTAAATAGAGGTACCGTACTCAGCAAGTACACACAGAATTGAAATTATTGTAATACACGGGATGACATTTATGTTGTCGACTCAAACCCAACTGAGTTCCGTTACGCATACTCCTCCTATACAAGGCTACATCTGGTCCTGCCTGCCTGGATAATCTAAATTCTCAAATTATTTCTCTGTTTTGTAAATTATTTCTATTTAAGGATTTAAGGAGGTAAAATATGTATAAATCTCTTCAAAAATAAATACCAAAAATTGTGGATAAATTTTAATCTCAAACTTTTTAGTTTCAGAACAGCACCATCATTCAAATAGCTTGCAGTAAAAATGCAATGTCCTATTAGAAACTAACATAGAGTTCTAAAACTGGCTATTATCGTATGTGTGTGGATTCTATAACAAAAGGCTCCACCAATGACTCAAAAGGGGCGCCCTCGTTCACTTAAAAGGACACCGACACCAAGTATAGGAAGCTTCTATAAGTATTGGCTCTCTCTTTTGCAATTTGGTCGACTAGCAATAATTCTTTAATACAACAATTTAGTACGCTAATGCGGTTGATACGACCAACTATTTCGGCAGACCAATTTAGTCCGCTGCTGATAGGATTAATAATTACATGTCTGGATTCATCATAAAAGCGAAGCAAAATTCAACAAAAGTTGGAGGTTATTTGGGCAGTGTTTTTGAATGTATTTCATTATCATCATCATCATCTTCACGAAGGTTTAATTTTTATTTTCACGTTTTTATTTTTCTAAGCAGTATGAGGTAATACGATCTGAAGGCACGCGTTTTGGCACAGAATCGTTAGAACACTCATACACAGCTGTGGTCCCAAAGACAAGCATAGAACAAAAACAAATGTACGGCAACATCGCTCATTTGCATCTCATTTGCATAATTAATAACAGATTACTCTTTCCTACTACTCTGAAGTATTAACTTTGTGTCCCGTTTGAATCACATAGTTATTATTGAGCCTGCGACATCTGTGATCGCAGTGACCTCCATTTGCGCTGTATTTCAAACGGGATTGATCATTTGGAAAATATATACTACTAGTTATGTACATTATGCATTCAGAGTTGCAAATGAAACGATGGTTTACATGCCATTGTTGGAATGGCAACACATTCATGCTAAAAATCTACGGAACGAAAAACATAACCTTCCGATTTTAGCTACCACCACAAACACAAACCACAACAGGAAATCACGCCTTCCCACAGTGCACGGGGACAAAACTGACCTAGCTCATTCATGAACCTCGCTATTCTTTGCTTTGAAAAGTGGTCACAGTTCAGAGAACACGGTCAGGATCTGTTGCACATCTTGGAAGTATTATTTTAAGCACATAGTCAGAATATTGTCTAATTTGGCAAAATACCAATTTATGATGTGCTGGACTCTGAAATAATAGGTCCATTCCTGTTGAAATCCACACACCCTCTGCGAAAGACACAATTTCAAATGAAGTCACCAAGTAACCCCATTTGAAATTCACACTCCCTGTGTGGAAGATTTAAGATTATGTCTTCCATAGGGGGTGTATGGATTTCAACTGGAATAACCCAGTTGCGTGATGGGAAGGCATGATTATCTGCTGTTAACACAAACCATGCAAATCCTACCAATCTCTACTCAGGGTGGTCCAAAAAATATGGTACCACCATCTTAATAAGGTCTATGCCAAACAAACCCATAGAGCAACTAACTGAGTGCCATCTTTTGAAAGTATGAATCCTTTACAAAATATGCCCATAGGATCGCACCTTCAAAAAGCGCCCTCAAAGCTCATGTCTAAAGTAGGGGGAAAATATGCAGTATATATATAATGCAGACTCCTAATATCCTATTGACATCCAGTCAAACTTGTAATATGTACAACCTTTGACCTTAATTCCCAGTTTTGGTTATACTTTATGGAAGATAGCCCTTCCAAAAGTTGTACATATGTATAAAAATAACGCATATCATAAATACACTGTTTTGAACCATGTATAAGCCTAACATATAAACAAAGTTGCCGTCGTATCAACTACATGACCTCCTATAGATAACTTAAGTCTTAAAAGCCGTCATGTGAATATCCTGTGTGAATATCCGTGTGAATATCCCAGCCACACGTGAAACGTCACATAATTCCCAAGAATATGATGCATGTCATGTTTTTTCAAGAATTTTTTTGTTGTAATCACTGTATAATACATAGGGATGTTGTATTTTCTCTTACGCTACAATTCAAATGGTACAAATCTAGATGCTAAAACTGTGTCGTCATACCCGTCACCTACGAAATTACACCTACGCCATCATACACTATATGTAAATACCTCTACAAATATAAATCTATCACTAGCTAAAACGACATTGAATTTTTTTGTTGTGTGTATTTAAATTCCGTAATTCTTCACATTCTACAATTTAAAGATAACATACTTGTTTGTTTTTAAGATTTTTTATTACCAGTACCAGCTACACAATCTTACATTGGAAGGGAAACAACAGTTTCTTTTACAAAAAGTTTATAGAGTCATAGTCAGCATGTACACGCAGAAAATGGAAAAATAGCGATACATATGCATCCAATAAGCAATCCCTGAATTTGTTTCAAGTTATTTTTTTTTATAATTTTTTTTCTTCAAATATTTTTCCTCCTAACGAGTACATATAGAATATTCAGTACTACATTTAAGGCCCAAAAGCAAATAAGTGGAACTACCCCCCAACGTCAGCGCCAAATTCTGTACACTTACGGTGAATCCTATGACAACCTCATCTCAAGAGTCAAAAGTTCACTGACCTGCATTTATTGTGTCGGTACAACTCCTTTAACCTATAGTGAATTTAAACTTTATTGCTAAGCACAAACATAACACGACTTGGTCGATAACTACTGCCTATTTGTGGTTAACAACGGGATAAATCTCACCATAAAAGTCAAACTTACAGTCAGTGTGAACTTTTGACTCTAAGAATGAGATGACTAACACTCTGCATTTTATGCCACCATTTTGTTTCATATAAATATCCTCTCTATCACTTATCATGGTTACCAATAAATACTACTGTTACAAATAGTTAGATACTACAGGTTCTAGCAGTCGCTGAGCCAATTAAAAAAAATCTTGCACATGATTTAAAAACAAACACACTTCGCTTCTCATAGAGACGAAATCCATGTCTTTATACATTGAATATAATTTTGGCGCTGACTTAGAGGTACGCCCAGTTCTTGGCTTTGTGTGTTGTATCGGCCCCATCATATATATTGATTCTTACAATAATTAAACTTTTAATATAGGCACTATACCCCAAGATAACCTCACCCCCGCATGCATAGCTCCGTGTTCTACCTATACATGTCACAAAGTGGTGACATCTCCATCGTAATACAGAGGCAGAGAGCTTTGCATGGAGTGATGCGATCATCTTTGGACGATAGTGAAGGGGATGATTCAAGTGGCCCCAAGCAAGTTTCACTTCTAATTATTTCCATCTAATATAATTTGTTTTTTCTTCTCAGAAAAATTGGCACAGATCCATTCACTTCAGTGTTTCTAGTTCCAAGCACACATGAGTTCAGTCAATCCACGATAGTCTACCCTTAGTCTCCTTTTACCAGTCTCTTTAAAAACTGAAATCTACCAATCTTATTTAGTACAAAAGCTAAGAATAATCTCTTCTGATCTGATAGTATATAGTAATAATAATATCTCATCTAATCTGGTCAATATTGTAACAGATGCAATTTTCTTTAGAAAATTCACAATTTCTTTTCTAAGTGCATAATAGTATTTCATTACACATATATTTTTTTTCTTCGCATTGTCGTAAAAGTTGGCACTTTTATAAAAAATTTCACACAAAAAAGGTTGATTCCACGATTCTTGCAAATATGTGGAACACCTAGCTCTGAGTTGAAGAACATTTCCAATCCTGTAAGTGTTCTTAAATATTGTTGTTGTTAACTACGATAAAGGTGACGAATTTGGCAGCTTCGCATTCAGTACCTGTAAATTGTGGAATTTCTGCAAGCTTTGTAAAAAGAAACAATATCATCCACGTTTTATTGTTTGCTGCTTGTAAGAACCTGTTTGTTGGTTTTAGGGTGATCCAAAGAAAGATACTGTGCCCTTTGCAGCTTGATTCAGAACTCACTTTGATACAAAAACAAAATGCTTTAAAATATGAACATCTTGTAGCTTCTACTTATGTGTGAGATTAAGCAAATGTCTCCCATCTTTCATATGTCTAAGCATATTTCATACCGTGCCATGGTCATAGAGGAGCTCGCTATAAAATACCTATACAAAGAATAGTAATGATAAAAGATCTGCAGAAATTCCACATTTTTATCAACTTGTTTACCGACCTCCATTTTTAGTACTTAACTCTTTGAGGTATGGAAGATTTGTTAGTCCGATTACATCTCTCCCTGATAGCCTCATTACCAAGTGCCAAGTTCCACAACTTCTATACACCAACATATGTCATGAAACTTGGACCTTTAATAATGACGTTATCAGGGGTATGTACTGATTTATCACGAGTCAAGCCACAAACACATGTCCTACATAAACTCAAACAAAACACAAACGTTGAGATATTTTTTTGAAAAGTCAAACAACATCAGTTATTGTTCCGTCATAATGGTTTTAGTGACATCACACACATATATCAAAAATATCACTTTTTACGGGCAAACTTTCAATATACAAACAACAGTGTCTTTAACTTTCATATCCATAATCTGCAGAGCATTCCATCGATTTGTTGTCATGATTTATATAATAAGTAGGGGGGCTAAATTGATCATAAAAGGATATACTATGTATGTAAATTGTACCATTTCTGTCCGTAGGGAAAATGAATCATGCGTATGACTATCTCACACACTGCTACAGTAATGGTATTCAATGACAAACAACAAACATCAAAAATTGTTTGGAATCAATTTCATTTCCGACTGGGACAATAAAAAGGCAGTTTGTTGTGCTCTCCATTAATAATCTACAGTTTTTTTAGTTTCTCGTATTTTATCTTATGATAAAAACCTAATCCACAGTAGGACATTAAAGTGTGCTAAAATTGTCAAAATTGCATAATGGTACTAAGGAGTATAATATTAACAATAATAATAAAACTTGTTTTCTTTTAAATTCACATATAAACATTTGCTTGCACAAAACAAAACGTGTCAAATAATTGGACCTAAAATAGTACTTTGTATGATAGGAGAGGTCTTGGAGGCCATTCTATTGAACATAAAAAGTTTCCTTTTTATACTGCAGCTTATAAATGTGCCCCTATTGATCCAAATGGAATTGACTTCAAATTCTCAGTCTGTCGTAATCTCAGTCCACCTTATTGCAAGGGGTGCATGACTGATGTCACTGACTCGATAGATCGATGACAAAGGTGACATAAATGAATTTGTCGTTTTTGTGACATACATGGATACCAAGAATTTGAAATCATTCCTTATAGTTCAATAGGGGAGGTTGACAAATATTAGGCTATTTGATTTTAATCCACATCCCACTGTGAAAAGATGTTAGAAATATCACCCACAGGGGGAGTATGAATTTCAAAGGGAATGAACACATTTGGCAGCTCTATTTGAATTTCACACACCCTCTGTGACAAAGAGAGGTTGAGTTTCAAATATGGTTAACGGGCTAATTCCATTTGAAATTCATACTCCTCCTATGGAAGAGTATTTGTCAAATTTTCCACAGGGGGAGTGTGGACTTTAAATAAATTAACCCAGTGAAACCGATATTAAAGTCACATTTGCAGCAGCAGTTCCTAATTCAAAACGAGCTTGCAAACCATACATATATCACACCAAAACTTGTTATCCTACATTCACAATTTTTTTTAAAAACAAAAATACTACCACAGAATATAGAACCACCTACATGATGGTATTTACAAGCTCGAATGGAAGTCAATCAGTGTTGCTATGACTACGTACTCTCAACCCTCCAGGCAGATAACAGTATTTCATGGTGCAAGTGTCTTAATTTAAAAAACTACCCCTGGTAGTATGAGGCTAAGCATCAATCTCAAAGTCAAAGGTCGTACTTATATAGCCAATGAGTAAATAGCCTTAAAGGTTGAGAGCCTAGTCATATAATGCGCATTGAGTAACACAAGACTAAATGATAACTACATGTACAAGTTTGTTAGCTGCATGAAGGTTTGTCAGTATGTTTGTTTGCATGCCAGAGAATGAATCTGAATCTAGCCAAGGTTTTTGTTAATATGGCACATGTTGGGATTGTAGATCCTGCATTTTTTGACCTCTCTGCAGCCCATTTTAAAAAGCCTTGACACTTAGATTTTCCATGGTTATACAAATAACAGTTATGGACATATTCAAATTGAGTACATGTAACATATAGATCTGGTCTTGCTGGCGTAATTGCTAGTTGTCAAAATCTCATCTCTCTCAGAGAAGTAACAACGAATCTGAAAATTATCTGGCCAACATTCCTGAAATCGTCACCGTGGCAACACTACAAGGGTCAAATTTTCCCCCTATAGTTTATAGAAACATAATTTATCTACCACTGCTATCGTGCATATATTGTGTGCAAGTTTAGTGCAAAAAAGTGCATGTTATCATGAAATGATATATTATATATAATGCAGCATGGCAATGACCTTTGACCTTATCACAAACGAGGGTTGATACAACATACAATATGGGGGTGCTTTACTCAGTGGTGAGCCTTCTCATTTATGTACAGCCTGTTCAATACAGACCCACAAACTTGAGTATTGTGCTATTTTGGTGCCGTGCAAAAGCCGCTATCTTTTTTAAGCAGCAAAAATGGCGACTTCTGCACTTACTCTACAACATGAACAGAAAAAAGAACAAAAATATTTGGCAAAATCTATAGTATTGCTGACTGGTGTTAAACATTATAATATTAAATTTGAGGTACAATGTTAAGGGTTATCTTAACATCAAAATGCCATGGCAACGTCAGCCATTTTGTAAACAAACGCAAGCATTTTGACTTAAGAAACACTGCCAAAACGATCAGAAACATGCACCAAAAAAGAAATTAATCAGCTCATTAACAGGACTTATGTTCACATATTTTTGCATACATTTGACCCCTGTATAATCCAAATCTGGAGTACAGAGTTCATACTTGTATAACAACCTGCCATCAATAATCCTGGGAATGAGAATCTTTTCTTTGTTTAGTGATGTGTTTAAGAAGAGATTTATAAAATCATTTTTGTACCACTCTTGACATTCTCAACTTGACTTTTGTACAAACAAAATGGCTGTTTTTATACTTTCTATACACATGTGCATTTAAAAAGCCCACAATACTTAAACACAAGCAATTATATGCTGTTGTTGCTCACAAAAACGTGCAAATATTTCAAGAAATTTCTTTCATTTTTTTGTTTTTGTTTAATATTTTGGCTTGCAAGGGGCTACACAAGAAATTTCAGTTAAAAATAAGTCGGGGAGGAATACACCAGGCAGAGTTTACTCAAGCAAAAATAGCTGAGTGAAATCAATTGCTCTCTCGATGACTCCATGTCATGAGGCTATATGTGGAAGATAGGTTGTACAATATGAAGCAACATTTTACATGAATATAAATATTCCAAAATAATCGTACAATTTATGTACTTGCATCGCATCTGATCATTATAATGATGGTATCTGAAATGTACACAATGTCAAAAATGAACATGTATCATTTTACTTGAGTTTGACTTAACCTTAATGTCCCATTCAGCCTCATTTTTCCATGTTGAGTCACAACTAATTTTTGAGAGATTTAATGAAAATTTGCTCATTTTTTGGGTTAAAATATAATTAAGTTCTAGTAAATTCATATGGAATTAATTAATCATACATTTATTTCACACCGAATAGACAGACACACTATGGCATTTGTCCGAGAACAACTCCATTATTTTGGCTTGAATAAACCCTGCTGGCTGAGTGGTATAGGAGATATATTGATAATATGAATAAATCACAAAGTCGTAAACTTTCCATGGGGAGTGGGTGTAAATCACGGCACAATATTCCACTATGATATGGTCACTGCACAAAGAAGAAGAAGAATCAGAATTTTTGTACATAAAAAATATAGTAATACGCCAAATTATGGTCTCAAACTCAAAATGAGGTGCCGTTTTGAAATGAGGTGCTATCATACCAACTGAAGTACAATCTCATAAATGATATAAGTCTCAAAATGAGTTACAATATTTGAATAAGTTATTCCTTTTGAATTCCATACACCCCCTATGGAAGACATGACTTTAATCTTCCACGGTGTAGATATCAAATGGAGTCATCCATTCAGGTAAACCCCATTTGAAATTCACACTCCCTGTGTAGATTAATGTCATGTCTTTCATAGGGGATGTATGGATTTCACCTTATATCCATCAAATGAGTTTGGTTAGCGATGAAATCAAGATATTCTACTCAATTCATACAGCAAAACAAGCTCTAGTTGTAACTCCATACTAAGATCTGTAATCTGATTCAGTTCTGTACTCCATGAAGATTTGTAACTCCATGAAGTTCTGCAACTCCACAAAGTTTGGTAACTCAGTGAAGTTCTGTGAAGTTCTGTAACTCTATGAAGTTGGGTAACTCAGTGAAATTACATTCCACATCTAATGGGATCTGTAACTCATGCGAGTCCTATAACTCCATTGAGTCGTTCAACTCACTCATTGAACTCATTTAGGTCCCTTATATTCACTTTGTGCACTGTTCCAAGTACTGTACCTCATATTGACTAAGAAACTATAACAATCTAGCATTGACTTGTAACAATGACTGCCGTGGAATTGTGCATACGTACAAACTCAAAAGTAAAATCACAGCAGCGTAAAATCAGAAAAGAATCACATAAAAGGAAGAAAAAAAATATGGCACTTTGTTTCAAATAATGGATTATTTCACAAAAAGAAACGTAAATCAGAACTGGCTATTCCGTTTGAAATCCACTCTCCCTCGTTGAAGATAGAATAAGCATGACTACCATAGAGGGAGTAACTTCCATTTGAAATACTCACTCCCTCTGTGAAAGACTTACCTTCAATCTTCCACAGGGGTATTGCAGATATCAAATGGAATAGTCATCTCTTACACAAACCTAAGCTTTGGTGTACGCAGATATATATTACATAGCCCACACCATTAAGAGTTGACTTGGCTAAATAACACCCAAAAAATTATTTCAAATTTATTATTTTAAAAATTCACAAACAAATATATCTGAATTGCTTATAAAGCAGCTCCCAAAATGATTAAATTCTTTGGAATTATATGGCACTGGTGTATATATATATACATATATATATATACATATATCGGTACCACCAACGGAAAAATACAGTAATAAATGTGGAGTCACCCAATATGTATTTATTACAACTTAAAAAAACGGAAATATTACAAACGAAGCCACTGTGCTGTAGCTATTCTTAGTAGTAATAATAATAATAATAATAACAATAATAATAATACAAACTACTGTATGTGTCTTACTTTACGATATAATCTACCATTACTTAATAAGAATTCACCACAATACGATCTACGTGCTGTGCTTCTACAATATACTACTTGATTGCTACAACTACCGACTACTCACTTTAGATATAAACAAAAAAAAGTGTCTACGCACTGATCACCTACGATTTACAAGATAAAAAACAGCAAGGGTCTGTGACATGGTGGCGTTTTTTAACGAATATAGCCATGATGAATAAAGTTACGCAATTTAAATAATAATAATGAGTGTTGAAACACTCTAATATTTTTTTTCAAAGTTTTGAGCTAAGGCTCGACACTTTTTGATATCCCCCTTCTCTCCAGACTCTTCACGCTTTGGCCATTTTAGTAACGTTTTGATGCAACATAATATCCGTTGGAACGCGAGGTACAAATGCACGCCTGGATTGGTCAGCTTTCTGGTCATCTGCCCGAATGATATGCGAACAAACCAGTTCTGTGGTTACCCCCCCCCCCCAAGCATATTTCAATTTTACCAAACTTTTTGCTCCATGAATTATGCATAAAATTCACAGCGTAATGATTCCATCATAGTATGGTGATGCGGTTTCCCATCCTGTTGTCATGGTAATGTAATAGTTTATGGTGATGCATTCAAGTAGTTCCAACAGACCTTATCTGCAATAAGACAATTCAGGGAAAAAACCAGAAGAGAAATCAAAGAATTAATGTTTGTACAAGAGTTGAAAAATTAATTTTGTAGTGTATGCATATTGCCACTTAATGACTTTCCTTTCTAAAATAGTATTTGAAAAGTAACATATATGTGCATCTTTCCACGGGGACCCAGTTATTGCATTTGCAACTTATTTGAGAAAATATTTGTCTGGGGGGTATATTTATTGCCAGGTCCATAGTGCAATGAGCTATTTCATTTAAAATCCACACTACCTCTGTGGAAGATATAGCTGAAGTCTTCCACAGTGGGAGTATGAATTCGAAATAAAATTGACAATTGGGTAACTTCCAGTTGAAATAATCACGCCAATTGTGAAAGATATGGATGAGATGGCGTCAATGTTTATCAACAAAGGCAAGGGACTGATATATCGATATGCTTGAGCAAACTGCATACAACCACTTCACTGGTCAATAGCATTCTTGTTATGTAGCAGTATAGTTTTAAAAGCACGGGCCCTGAACAAAATATGATGTGCACACATACTGACATGCAAAAAACAATGGAAATTGTGATAATGTGTGCGCTTTCTGTCAGAATTCAACTCATCTGTAATTAAAGTCATAATACAGGGGGACTATAGGTTTCAAAAGGATCAAATCTGACCAATTACATTTGAAAAACATACTCCCCCTGTGGAATATCCCAATGTGCACACACTGGCATGCACACGGAAGATTTTGCTTGTATTTCACAGAATTACTCTACGGAGGGGGTATGTGTATCAAATAGAACAGACAACTAGAAACCACAGTTGTGTTTGACCAAACACGAATATCTATGCCCGTGACCACACCTAACCCCTTCCCCTATTCACAAAACGAAAACTTATACCCCTTGGTATAAGCTTTAAATGATATAAGTATCATTATCATAGCACCTAAAATAAAAAAACGCCCAATTGGGCGCCAAATGCAAAAGTTAGTGACCATCATGTGAAAGCCCTTGTTATAAACTTTAATTGATATAAGTATCATCATCATAGCACCTAAAATAAAAAAGCGCCCAATTGGGCGCCAAATCCAAAAGTTGGTGACCACCATGTGGAAGCCCTTGTTATAATCTTTAATTGATATAAGTATCATCCTCATAGCACTTAAAATAAAAAAGCGCCCAATTGAAGCCAAATCTAAAAAACTGGTGACCACCCCTTACAAACTGTGACAACCCTTAACCCTCCTAACACCCATAAACCAACCACACTCCATGTCCCACAATGACAGCCTTTTGAGGTGGTCCAAGGCACCAATAACACATTCCCTTTTAAGGGAGTTTTTGTCAAGTGATCAATTTCCTTGACGTACGATTCGGGCCGTTATCATTGCAAACACAGTGACAAAATGCTACCTATTGCGCTACACTGTGTTAATAGGTCATACCTAGTTTGCTTTTGAAAGCCTTTGAGCTTTGACCTCTGGGGTTGTGGCTACCACAGAATTCATCTAGGGTCATGGGCCATCATTGTACTAAGTATGAACACTGAGGGCGCTGTAGTTCTTGAGCTAGAGCTGTTTGAAATTTTACACATATTGCTCCCTGTAGCCCATGACCTTTGACATCTGGGGTCGATGTTACTGCAGGGTCATGGGCTATCATTGTACCAGGCATGAACCCTGAGGGCGCTATAGTTCTTGAGCTAAAGCGATTTTAAAATATTACACATATTGCTCCCTGTAGCCTGTGACCTTTGACCTCTGGGGTCGTGGCTACCATAAGTTACTTCTAGGGGTCATGGGACATCCTTATACTAAGTATGAACCCTGAGGGTGCTATAGTTCCTGAACTAGAGATGTTTGAAATTTTACACATATTGCCCCCTGTAGCCCATGACCTTTGGGGTCGCTGATACCCTAGGATGTTTCTAGGGGTCATGGGCCATCATTGTACCAAGTATGGGCCCTGAGGCTACTTTAGTTCTTGAGCTAGAGGAGAGCAAAGAACTGGTCTTGAGAAGAAGAAGGAGAACTAGAAACCACAGTTGTGTTTGACCAAACACGAATATCTATGCCCGTGACCACACCCAACCCCCTTCCCCTATTCACAAAACGAAAACTTATACCCTTGGTATAAGCTTTAAATGATATAAGTATCATTATCATAGCACCTAAAATAAAAAAACGCCCAATTGGGCGCCAAATGCAAAAGTTAGTGACCATCATGTGAAAGCCCTTGTTATAATAAACTTTAATTGATATAAGTATCATCCTCATAGCACCTAAAATAAAAAAGCGCCCAATTGGGCGGCAAATCCAAAAGTTGGTGACCACCATGTGGAAGCCCTTGTTATAAACTTTAATTGATATAAGTATTATCCTCATGGCACCTTAAATTTAAAAAAGCGCCAAATTGGGCGCCAAATCCAAAAGTTGGTGACCATTATGTGGAAGCCCTTTTTATAAGCTTTCATTGATATAAGTATCATCCTCATAGCACTTAAAATAAAAAAGCGCCCAATTGGGCGCCAAATCTATAAAACTGGTGACCACCCCTTGGTCACCCCCTTACAAACCGTGACAACCCTTAACCCTCCTAACACCCATTAACCAACCATCGCCATGTCCCACAATGACAGCCTTTTGAGGTGGTCCAAGGCACCAATATCAAAATGCCTACACATTCCCTTTTAAGGGAATTTTGTCAATGATCAATTTCCTTGAACGATTCGGGCCGTTATCATTGCAAACACAGGTAGCTACCAAAACGCTACCTATTGCGCTACACTGTGTTAATAGGTTGTACCTAGTTTGCTTTTTAAAGCCTTTGAACTTTGACCTCTGGGGTTGCGGCTACCACAGAATACATCTAGGGTCATGGGCCATCATTGTACCAAGTATGAATCCTGCGGGCGCTGTAGTTCTTGAACTAGAGCTGTTTGAAATTTTACACATATTGCCCCCTGTAGCCCATGACCTTTGACCTCTGGGGTCGATGTTAATTCAGGAAATATCTAAGGGTCATGGGCCATCATTGTACCAATCATGAACCCTGAGGGCGCTACAGTTCTTGAGCTAAAGCGGTTTAAAAATTTACACATATTGCCCTCTGTAGCCTGTGACCTTTGACCTCTGGGGTCGAGGCTACAATAAGTTACTTCTAATGGTCATGGGCCATCATTATACCAAGTATGAACCCTGAGGCGCTATAGTTCTAGAGCTAGAGCTGTTTGAAATTTGACACATATTGCCCACTGTAGCCCATGACCTTTGACCTCTGGGGTCGGGAGTACCCTAGGATGTTTCTAGGGGTCATGGGCCATCATTGTACTAAGTATGGGCCCCAAGGCTACTTTAGTTCTTGAGCTAGAGGAGTGCAAAGACCTGGTCTTGAGAAGAAGGAGAAGGAGGAGAAGAAGAAGTCGAAGACTAAACACAACAAATACAATATCTATGCCACCGTTCCACGGGCATAGATAAGGAGGAGGAGAAGAAGAAGTCGAAGACTAAACACAACAAATACAATATCTATGCCACCGTTCCACGGGCATAGATAATTTGGTAACTTCCATTTGAAATACTCACTCCAGTTGTAAAAGATATAATAGACATTTATTTACAGGGGAGTGTGGGTTTCAAAATAACTACCCCCAAACAATTCCATTAGAAAAACATACTCCTCCTGTGGAAGATATTTCCAACAGACAGGGGTAGTGTGAATTTTAAATGAAATAGCGCTTTCTCAGTTTTCCACTCTACAATGCTTATCGACCTGATAACAAATGTTCCAATTTTTATGGTTGAAGTTCCTGCATAAAATGTGTCCATTTTCACAGAACCCCTTAAAATATGGCAATTTATCCCCAAAATTGATACAAATATCCCCCTCCATGAAAAGTATTTGTTAATGCCAATTCAACTCCATGGGCACTACCAGCCAAATTATTGGTTAATTTGGCCTCTATTTTGATTTGTTACAATGAGGGGAATATATGGTAAGAATATAGTCAGGACAAAAGAGAACTTAAGCTTTAAATTGAAAGAGATCCAAAAGCTGTAATTTGATTGGTTACTCAGATGAATATATCATGTAATAAACCAATCAGGAGCTTTGTAAGAAAGGCAGTAGTGCCTGTGGGGTTAAAGTACAACATAACAACTGCACAGTGCCGGAAGTGGGTTAAGTGCAATATCTGCCCTGTGAACATTTGGCAATTTACACACATTATATTGTACTCATCTACACACTGCAGCGACACATGGCAGCTATTGCACTTATCTACTTCTGGCACTGAGCAATCGATAAGGGCTACATTTGTGGAATCTGCTCAAAATAGCTCTCACAATCAAAAAACATATTTTTGACCCCTGGATAGGAGCATAAAAATACTACCTGCAATTCGGTATCCTACCTTACATATACTGCATACTCTGTGTTGTACTCAATGGTGAATAAACCCGTTGGGGTATGCTGTTGAAGCAATCAAGGCTCCCTGTGAAAAAAGCGGAGGGAAAATTATAAACATTTTTAACTATGTGTAACCAAAATAACAAATAATTTGACATGTGAAAATAGTGGGATGGGGAGAAAAATGCGACCAATAAACCTCACTGTACAAGTCCACAAAACCACCATATTAAATAACATGCGAATGAGTAAAAATGCCACTCTCCCTAAATATATGAAGTGAGGGCGCTATGTAAATATATATATATAGATATAAATATATACAAGTGTCATCAACTAGTCACCATGGCAAACAAATAAATAAATATATAGGCTAGCAAAATGCTTTGAGCACCAAGAGCAAAAAAAAAAAATTTTGATAAAAAAAAAAAAAAGGTTAAAAATATACAATCATTTGTGGTTAGTGCGTGTGCTATGCATATGTACCATGCCACTACAAGTTTTTGACAAGAATTATGTAAAAAAAAAATGGAATGAAGGTGATTTGCAAGGGCTCACACTATATGGCTGGTCACTTGCTCTATATAAGATTATTCTGGATTTTGTTGTTTAATTAGAGGGATAGAGAAGATGTGTTGCGTTTTAGTGAAGGTGATAAGGTTGCCATGGAAACGCAAGGGTCAAACAAACTATTTTTTTGTTATTGTTTTGGAATAAAATTTGTTTACCTTCTGGTGATTGTGTTATTGTGAAGTTCAACCAAGGTCGTGTCGATTTGAAGAATTGGGCACGGGAGACGATGAAAATAAAATTAAATAAAAACATCTTGGTGAGTCTTTCCTCTCGTTTAATTATTTTAATTGTTGAAAATAATTTTTAGGAGGGTTTCATCTCTAAAATTTTGAGGAGGCGATGTGGCAGCATTTTGAGGGAGATTGAAATCATATGAGGGGGTGGGGTGGGAGGTGGATGATGTAACCAATACTACCGTAATTTCAACAGATATTTTAAATGGGCTATTCCACTTGAAATCCACACCCCCCTACGAAAGACATGACCTTAATCTCCCACACAGGGAGTGTAGACTTCAGATGGAGTCACCCATTCAGGCAACCCCCATTTGAAATTCATACCCTGTGTGTAACTTTAAAGGCCATAGGGGGTACGATGGATTTCAACTTGAATAGCCCAATCTAGCTCTCTGGAGTGACTTTTGACTTTTTAAAATCAATTTTGGGGACAAATCTGGGATGGGGAAGGGACAAGCTGTAGTCCGTAAATAGGAACACATGGTAGGGGTTAAAGTTTAGCCAGATGGGAGTGGACTCCTGTTAGATAAAAGCCTGTTATCACAGCAAATTTAATGTGTTCCACTACAACTTCTGCATCTGCGTTCTTGATGAAGTATTTTTAACTCTCCCCACGCGGGTGTCAACATCAGATGACAATTTTCAAATTTTTGTTGAATTTCAGAATTATAAATTGTCAGGACCATATTTAGAATTCCTCGAAACCTTTTGTGTTGAAGCCTATGGCTAGGCACGCAGAGCATGAATCATTCACTTGTTTGAGAACATGGAAATAGTAGATATTATCTACTATTTCCATGGTTGACAAACAGAGATTAATATATTAAATTCTTAAACACTTGAGAACGTTCCTGCAATCTAATTGGTTCTTACCCGTGTGATATGACACGATATCACACGGATCAGCGCGTGTACATCGACGCAATTCGCGTACTCGCTATTTAAACGGAGGCGCATAGCAACAACGGGACTGATCGATTTTAAGCCCTAGGTAATTCCTTGCAAAATGTAGGATTTAATTTGATTAAAATTTGTAATACTTATGATATTAAATTTTATTTGAATTGAAGTGTTTAAGAATTAAAATAAAGGTAATGTTGTCCTCGTTGTTTTACTTAAAATAATGATGTCGCCTGTGTTATATGAGACGATAGATGCACTCCAGCAGCTAAAAACAATACCTTTATTCTCTAAATGTAAAGATGTGAGTATGAAATTGTTTTCCAAATACTTTGTAGCATAATTTCTTCACAATTTTCACTCATTGGCAGTGACGGTGCCAGAGAGGTGATTTGAAAAATCATTGCAAAAATTGCTCAATTGTGGGCACATTATTATTAGATGGTGGTTCAGATATCAATTGGGCTGTTATCTTGTGTAGGAGATTAAGGTCATGTCTTCTATAGGGGTTTGCAACTGGAATACTCCTTATATTTTGTCTTCTACCAAACAGTCCCCTCTTTTCTGACATGTAACTAACTCATTATTACATTATCAGTGGGCTATTCCATTTAAAATCCACACTGTGGAAGATTTTGGAAATATCTTCCACAGGGGGAGTATGTTTTTCAAATGTAATTGGCCAGGGCTAATCATTTTGAAACCCATACTCCCCCTGATTATGGCTTTAGCTTTATCTTCCACACATGGAGTGAGTATTTCAAGTGGAAGTTACCCAATTGTCTATTCTATTTAAGACTTACACTCCCTCTGTGGAAGACTTGAGCTAAATCTTCCACAGGGGTAGTGTGGATATTAAATGGAATAGCCCAATGGAGTCCTTGATATGGTTGACAACAAGTACTTTTGCTTTCAGTGATGCAAGAAATTTCTCATTTGGTGAAGTGCTTTCATCATTATCACATCTTCTTCCACATGAGAGCAATGATCCCACATGACACCTTTCCCTGCACTCTTGGGTGACTCTGGAAAGATGAACTGCGGCTTCAGGAAAGCCACTAAAAAAGCCTTATATATATTTTTGGCTGCTTACCAAGGTTTTCAATGACAAATTTCCTTTATTGTGACGTTTTTTCAAAGACTTTTTATGCTTCAAAAAGTTGAATTGCCTACGTTTATGGTCACTTAATTGATTTATCACTGCATAAATGAAGTGCAGTCAATCAAGGTAGCCCAATTGGGTGATTTTTGGTCTGAAAAATGTGGCAACACTGTTTGAGAGAGAGAGAGAGTAATCTCCTACCCGAGTGTAATTGAGGACAGTTCATATGCACGCTTACCAGGGGAAAACACAAGAAAACTAGGTTGGGTAAGATATCATTATCCCACCTCTTCATCACTTTAACTTGTCACTTCTCATTTGTTATCTCATCACTGACAACAAAATGGGAGCCATAAGTTTGTGGGAGAGACTTAATCAGTGATAGGCTCTTTCCCTGGTGTTTACAAAAATACAAGAACAAGTTCCAATTCTTTCATATATGGGGAAATCAACGCAACTAGTTTACGTATCAAGTGCGGCAGGGAGTTTCTTTCGGTTAATTATCGTCCATAATTATTCGGGACCAACGGACACATGTACACAAAGGCAACATGCCTGTGCATGTTGGCCGTGAGTGGACTTGGCCATATTGTAACAATGTTTATGTCGGCCATGAGCGCCATATTGACATAACAATGATTCTTCTTTTTAACAAAAGAATTACGAGAACCATGTAGCGGACTTCAAATGACCATACGAGGATGCCATAAACACGGGTGCACATGTATATCAATGACCCCCTTTTCAAAGCTATTTTGGTATTAACTTAAAAGATTCTTCAATTTGGGTTAACAAAAAAGGTATACAGTCCAAAGAATATTATTTTACACTAGGTGTGCTTGTACTTGGTTGGGTTCTTGTCTATAAACAGAATTCAAATATGGACAATTTGAAACAAACAAAATTGCCAAGAAAGTGCCGCACATTTAGGGTTTATGGCGACTAGTGTGTAAAATTGACTGTAGCGGCCCTAGATTTTGTTGCCTTGAAGTTTGTAGCCCAGGAATCGATTTGCTTGAAGTTTGTAGCCCAGGAATCGATTTGGGGCATTTGGCTAATTCATTTAAAGTCTACTGCGGGAGTATAAATTTCAAAAAGATTAGCATATCAACCAACTTTATTTGAAACTCACCCACCCTCTGTGGAAAATTCATGTTGAATCTTTCTCAGAGGGTGTATGAAATTCAAATGAAGCTGCCTCATGTGTTTATTCCATTTGAAATTCATACTCCTCTGTGGAATATATTTTCAAAATCTTTAAAATTTTAAGCACCAAAATTTTAGCGTGTGGCAAACTTGCTTCCATTACTTTGTTGTTCAATAATATTTTTCAAATTCACCGATGTAAGGATCATCCACCGAAATACACCAACCAAAATATTTTCATGGGCATTGAATATCCGATGTTGCAGGGCAAAAATTGTGCGAAATATAATAAGCGCACAAATTGATCTTACACTATTGCGCATTGCGTATACCGATCAATGGAAACTTTTTTGCTGCACTTATTTTGAGCAAAATTAAGAACAAACAAATATTACTCTACTGTAAGTTTAACAAGTAAAATTTGAAAATATGAGAACATAGTTGAATCACTTAATGGCTAAAATCCCCCCTTTTCAACATTAAGGACAGAAAAATCAAATCCCACATTTTGATAAAAAATGCAAAATCATATTGGCGTAAAAAAATTAATCAAGTAATTTGCTAACAAAACCAAAAATTATATCAAAATCAAATTACAAAATAATAATGATGGTAACAGATTTGGCAGAAGTTGTTACCATGGTAACAGCACACTTTCATGACCAAGAAAAATGTTGGATTTCCATATGTTGATGTTGCAGCCTCTGTTTCCTGTACTGTTCAGTTCTGTTATTGGTAAATGGGTGATAACAGGAAGTACAGGGTCAAAGGTGAAAAGAAAGGTGAATCTATAAACGACCCCCGGTTGAGAGGTCATCCTCATCACCTGATGGAATTAGCTAGACACAGTACATACCTGTCCCGCAATGCCGAAATTTGAGGGTTGCGGGCTGGCTGCCTGTACAAAACCGCCTGCCAAACTTTGGTCTTGCGTGCCCGACGTGCCGTACACGTCCATTGGTCCCGGGCTATTGGTGGCGTTGAATCCACGATTACTCACAGGTGAAGGCGATGGAGCGTAGCTCTGATGTGCATAACTGTTGATTACTCCTGATTGGAGGAATTTACACAGGGCCGGTGTTAGTTGGAAACAAGGCTGACATTTGGTTTTTTGTTTTCTAGATGATTATTCATTGTAATCATTAAGGGATGGCAAAGAGCAGAATGTCAACCCTGAGAGGTTCATGGTGAATGGATTAGCTTGCCAATGAGAGTGTCTAAAGTGTTACCCCTAGCAACCTTATGACTGCCGCCATGTTGAAATCAATTGATGGGACTAGCAAGAGATTGTAATAGACAGTTAGTTTCTACACGAAAGCAAGTCCTACAGGACAATTTTGCAAGTCGTACAGGTTATCAAACATTTGATGGACTGCTTCCCAGCAATCCTTATATAAACAAAAATTGTTCGCTGTCAGCCGTGGATACAACGCCACTCAACGACAAACTACGTCTTTTGTTTCTTGGTTAATTTCTTTTCAGGTGGGTTGGTAGTGGAAGTGGGTGAGCGTGTAAATGTTCCACACAGGGCAGACATTAACAGGTGGGAGGTGTAACAGTTTAGACATGCCATATATAACTAACATCTACATATCTATAAACCACTCTACATAGCTACACTACACTTGACCAGATTAGGCTGTTGAATTCGGAGCCATATATCCCATCATTCCTCATACTTCCTTACCTCTTGTTTTTTTTTTTGCTATCAGGTACAAGGCTGACTTTACTACCACATTTGCAATAATTATTATAAAAATAAAGCAACCATTTTCATCCAACTTAAAACTTTTTTCAAACTCGCAGACAGACAGAAGTTTTTATAGAGTTTTCACAACTTTCCTTCCCCCCTTAAACAGTTGCAAGTTTTAGATTATACAGAAATACACATGCTAAAAATTGTGATAAACAATAATGGTTTGATATATGATAATAGCAGCGAGTTGTTGACGTACCCGCCGTTGGTTGAGGCTGTTGATGATAGGATTCCCTGTTAAAGTCTTGCTGAGGAGGCATACTGTTGGCTTCTGTCCTGGTCGGGGCTCGGACTTGGGCCGGTCCGGCTGAGCCGTAATCGGGATAGCTAGCTATGGAGAATGCCCCGGCCGTGCGTCTGTCGGCTGTTCCGGGCGGCATGGCTCCAGGGACCATGTACCCTGCAGCAGGTCCGTATGGCGCGAACCCTGGGTGGTTGATAACCAAAGAATCGGCTGTGGGTGTATGGCCCGCATTGGTGAGGTGCACGGCCAAGCAACGTTTATAAACAGGAGGGGTGGTTTTGTTAGCAGTGGTGTTCGATTGATTTGCATGATCATGATGTTTAGTAAGAACAATAATATGCACTATAATAATAATAATCAACAAATTGGTGGATAAAAAAGTAAGTGAGAAGATACTTCAAGATGGATTAAGCACTGCCATCAGAAAAATTAACTTTTTTTTAAAAAGTCTGTGGCAAAGACTAAGTATTTTGAGAAAAGACAACTGAGATTGTGGTAGAGTCTAAGTAATTTCATTTTAGCTATTGGCTTTTGCTTTGTTTCTGTTTTATCAAGCGCCCAAGTAATCAACACAATCACAACCACGAAAAGAAGACTTTGCTCCAGACTAGTAAATGGATTCCTATCTCCTTGTGTACAACAACACTAGTCTTGCATCAAGTACTTACATGTTTGGTGAGCCCAACTGGTCAGTATATGGTAACACTCTACTAACTAGATCTACTATGGCTATATACTATGTACTATTTTGAAGCTAAATTACCCATGCACCTTTTGGCAGCTTTAAACACTCGGTGGTAAAAAATGAGACAAGTATGTAAAAAACAGAGGGACGGAGATGTATGAACGGACGGACGAACGGACGGAGCAGGCGAGTATAGAACTGAACATGTACTGCACAGACAGCTACTTAGCATCTCAGATTTCCGTTAAAAAAAAATCCTCGTTTAATAGATGCCGTTACCCAATTAATAAACCCTAATTAGACACTATAAATTATACATGCTTCCGACTGGTTTATCATAATAATAGTAATAATAATGACGATAATAGTAATAATAATTATAATAATAATAAAAATAATGTTAGGGTTCAAAGGTCAAGGATCATAAAATGGATTTATATTGATGGTGATGATGTAAGGGCACATAGAATAAGGAATTACAAAAAACCTGTATAACTTTTTATGATGAACATGAACAATGACTGCATTCATTGACCCCCTATAGGTCAAAGTTCAAAGGTTGAATAGGGAACCTTCCCCTATGGAGAAGCCTGAATATGGAGAGTGATATTGTGAGCTTGATTGGTGCATATCATGTTTGTTATTATATGATCATATACATGTACAACAGGGGAGGTTGGATGTGTAGCATGCTCCAAAGGAACCTAATTTGGACATTCCGATTTTTTTTGATAAAAAAAGAAGAATTTTTAACAATGAGCAAATGCTAATTGACTGTAGATAGGGTTATATAATGTTAGTGGCACTACATACAAGCTGGCCGGTTCTTCATTCAAAAGAAGCAAACAATTTTCAGGTAAAGAAAAGCAGGGTCATTAGAAACACTACAAGCTTGAACAGCCTCAATGTCCACACACAGTCCTGTGTACACTGCACAACCACATACAACTATTATCCTTGTGCCGGACTCCGAGTTGAGACTTTTCAGCTTGCAATGCAGCTCCCAAAGTTTGCGCAAATGTAAGTAAATTAGCAACAAAAGTTAAGGCATTAAGAACACTGCCAAATTGGAGGTGGATGTTTTTATGGACAATAAAAAAGAGACTCTTTTTTGGATATATTAGTCTAGTATAAGCATAAAGCATCCTCTCAGCAGCAGCTTAAATAGAGGTGGTTAAGTCCACGAACATGCTCATCTATTAAGGTGCAGTTCCATAACCCCAATACGCTTGTACATGCTTAGAATGACCTTCTCATCCCCCCCACACCTTGAGGTTGGCTCTTGAGCAATGATTGTTGAATGGAGGGTCACTGAACTATGATCTAAATGGGCTATTCCAGTTGAAACCCATACACCCCCTATGGAAGACATGACCTTAATCTCCAACACAGGGGTGTAGATTTCAAATAGAGTCACCCATTCAGGTAACCCCATTTGAAATTCACACTCCCTGAGTGGGAGATTAAGGTCAACTGGAATTGCCCAATGGGATACTCTGGCTAAAGTATTTAATTACCCAGGAAGAAAACCAGCACCAAATGTCCTTCAATTTATTACGTTCATCTTTACCTAAGGAAGCAAATTCTCCTCCTAATGCTAAAAACTTCCTGAAAAGGAGCTTCTGGATCTACCAACTTTTTTCTATACCACTTTAGCCAAATCCACACAAAAGTTCTGTAACCATGGTAACTGCATATCCCTTTGAAATACCCAACAATTGGGAACACCTTATTACATTGTCCTCTTTCTATTTTCTTGAATGGAAAGCCCTTTGGTCACTCCCCATCCCCTTTTAAAGGGAATTTTATTTAATCTCATTCAACTTGGCTATTACTCACATTAAACTGGTATATAGCATTAAAGCACAAATAATTTTGTTGCATATTACAAAAATGGTACTTTTGGTATTATATCTGTACTATAAGACTGTGGTTGGTATTATAAGCGTTAAGCAATACATGAATGCACCAGAGGACCACTTATATCTCAATGAGTTTACATACATTATCTTGGGCTTTACAATATATCTGCATGTTCCATATCCACATGTTTCTTATATCCTATTCACAAAAGAACAAATCTGACTAATCTACTTCCACTAACTCACGAGGTTTAAATTATGCAATGAGCTATTCCAGTTGAAACCCATACACCCCCTATGGAAGACACAGCCTTAATCTCACACACAGGGGTGTAGATTTCCAATGGAGTAACATATTCAAGTTCATTTCCCATTTAAAATTCACACTCCCTGTGTGGATTATTATGGTGATGCCTTCCATAGGGGGCGTATGGATTTCAGATGGAATATAGCCCAAGCATTCCGATCCAGCCAATACCATTTGATTCAGCCATATAGTAGCTAACCTAGTCAACCGACAGATGAAATGATATCATTCAAATTCAATGTCATCATTGTTTACACGGACTCATTATAATATTGACGACACCATCCTTCATACGTTCTCAACAAGATGTGTTTAAATAATCATAAGAATGTATTTCTAAGCAATGTATCTCAATCCTAAGCAGCAGGAAAATGCAAATTTCCCGCGAATATAAACTCAAAATTTCCCTCCTAAGACAGGATTTTCCTTCATTTTGTTTTAATTTTCAAACCTCAAATTTTAACTGGAGTGAGGTTCTGAAATTCCCCACGTTTTCCAGGCCTAAACCTAAAGGGCATAAAAAGAGACTAATATTACTCCATCTGTCCTATCACTTAAACAAATTCTGTCTCTTTGTATAGACCATGACATCACTGTTCTGCAAAGTGTACTGGTTATCGATGCTTTCGAACACCACCACTGATCATGGCCCATGAAATTGGCGGCGATTTAAAAGAAATTGCCCTTGTCAGACTATTTCCACACTGCAGGGCAAAGAACAATCTACATTCAATATAATACTGCACAAACATGGTCTACTACATTGCAGTGTACTTGGATAAACCACCATTCATCCCATTTTAAAAGAAATTCTCAGTTTTCATGATCACATTTATGAACTGGAAACTGGGAGCATTTAAACCTTTCAATGGATTTCTTTTCAGTTCATTTGGAAATTATTTTATTCTTGTCAAAATCTCCTTTTAAAGGAATTCTTGTCAGATTGTGAATTTACAGTTTGACACAATTCCAATATGGACTATAGATAATGTATTTCCTTTTCAAAGAATTTCTTGTCATTTCATTTATTGTTTCTTTCCAATACTTTCCTTCTCTTTTTATAAGGAATTCTTTTTAGAGTGTGCTTACAGCATAATAGCACAATTCCAATATGAACTGGGTAATGGGAGCATTTCCTTTTAAAAGGAATTTTATCAGTTCATTTCTTTCTCTGCATGTTAATTTCTTGTTTACATATTCCTGATGAACACCAAGCCGTGTAACCATGGTAACCATTTGGTATGGATTAATTCAATTATAATGGATGAAACAGAAAATAACAAAATTATCAGAAAATTCCTAACAAGACAAACACAACAAGCACAAGTTCCTAAACAAACGTGCCAAAAAATCATACGAAATAATGACAGTGACACACAGAAATGCTTAAATGAGCGGATCCACAGTAATTAAGATGGGCACAAGACAATTGTTACCATGGGAACAAGATATTATACACCAAATCATAACATATTTGAAAACACTTCAAACATAAAAAAGACTACTTTGTAAATACCAGCGGAAAAGGTTTTTTTTTTGATGACCATGATTTGACCAAGTACAAGGACCATTATATGTAATTTCAAAAAATATTTCTTCAAATTTAACACTTTTTGAAATTAAATTGGGATGATTTTGCACACACTGATCTGTTCGGACTAAAGCTCAAAATCTACCGACACAATGCCAAGAGTGCATTGTTCACTTGTGTTTCAGTTTTAATCACAGCAAAATGGTACTTTGCAATGAGTATGAGAATGGAGCAATAAAATTACACAACAATCTTGGCACTGCACTACATGAAACAAGATGGAGGAGGACAATCGTCTAGAAACACCAAACTTGTTTAAGAAACACCTACGGTCATATAAAGTACCATTAAATATGAACACTGATTTAGTTGTCATGGACTTCATTAAGGCTTTGTTTTGTGGAAGAAACAGAATACAGATTTGGAATTTCATCTTTTTGAGCAAATATTGCTGAACAGCATTATTAAACATGGGGAAAAACAACAACACAAAACAAACAAGAAATAAAAAAGGGATGGACACTCCTATGTTTAAGTAACGTGCTGTTGTGTGGCATTTAGAATAGCCTTGTTTTTCCACCTTTTTATTATCAGAAAACATAATTATGAATCTAGATGGAATGAAGAGCTTGCATTTGACTCATTGGATTTTTTTATGATAATTCTGACAAATTATACACTTCTGTTCCAAGTATTTTATGTTAAAAAACATGATACCCCAAAAATGGAACAGGAATATTTTCAGTAACAATTCAGTCCACGAAACCATGGCAACAGGAAGGTTAAAGTGCAAATATAAAGGTCAGGCAATAATGTGTGTAATATTATTTGAATATAGATTAGCATAAAGACATTCAAATATAGAGGGCGTTATGCTAGTGAGGTTTGATGTGCGTGGCATTCCTTTTTTTAGCCAGGCGTATAATAAATATAATTACGAAGCAACGGTAAAAATACAAACGCATTCCTTGGCTTCAGTTACCTCCTGCGTTTGGTTGGAAACCGGTGAATCCGCACGTCCCGGCCGACCCCCTCTTCCGGGAGATCCGCGCCCAGATCCGGCACCTGGAAAGGCTGCCGCTCCTCCGGGAAATCCTGAGTTTAAACAATGTGACCTTTGAGTGATGTCATTCTGGCAAGGGATGGGCAGTATGACTTATGATATTCTACAGGCATGGGTGGTATCTAATTCTTATCAAATTCTCTTCATATTAAATACTAGAGCTTATTCTGTCAATTAATAATTGGGTTTAACAAAAAACAAAACTGGGACCAAAATCAAACAAACCCATGTTACAAATAATCATATTGCGATGTTCAGTTACCAAATAAGTATTAATTCATCTATTTACTGAAGTATTAATTCATTTTTTATTTGTGAAAGATTTTTTTTATCTCCAAACATCTAATCAAATAATATCCAATATTTAGAACAAATCAGTATTAGAACAAATGACACAGCCTCATGTTGTTTTGTAACTATGTGCTGCCAATTTATGCAAATTAAGATCTACATTTTGAACAATACCAACTAGCAGGTCAACACAATGAAACTAAACTTATTTGTTTCAAACATCATTTACACATGGAAAGTCTTCATTTCAAAATCTGAAATCTATCTGCATTAATACAGACAGAAATTGTATTGCTTGAAAGTGAATAGTCAAACATCGCAACAGAATGCATGCGACCATTCCATTTTAAAGGGAATTTTTATTTCATATCCTTACATTCATGATTTAATTTTTAACTTTTTATGACTAACCAAAAAACAAACAAAAACATGTTCATGAAACAGCACCCTAAATTCTTTCAAGAAGAAGAATTTACAGTTATTAAAAAGTATAGCCCATTGCAGCCGCAGAAAAGTAAGTTAAATAGCCATCAAAAAACACCAAAAACCAAAGCAAAAGCCAACCATCTTTTAACCACAGCAAAGTGATCAAAAACCAAACCCACTTCAAAATGATTTTTATGACAAAAATTCAGTGGCAAATACATATTGCCAACTCATGGAATCATTAATTAAACAAAGGTACTTGAAATGTTTAATATCTGTTATTAAAATTAAAACGCCAGTTGTCTTTTCCCAAACTATATTGCAAATTTCTTGATTCTCATCTTATAGCAGACCACTTTTAATTTCAATTTTCTTCTTTGCGAAAAACCTCTTGCGCCAACTTATTTTCCGAGATGTTGACATCAGATTTTTTAGGTCAACTTCTGAAATCAGGTACACTACTACTGTCAGGCACCTTCTGATTACTTTGAGAACGGTGCAGCTCGTGTGTGTCATACCTTAACGTAACACCCAGCCTCCTTTTTATTTCATCAAAACTTTGTACGAATCATTTCAATAATCAAATGAGAATACAGAAATTTGCAATAAAAAAGTGCAAGAAATTTTGATTACAAAATATTACGGGATGTTGTTATTGATTAAATACTGTTTTAAAAGCAGAAACTGACGAGAGGAGCAAGTCATTGACCTTTTCGGTAAATCCCATAATTCATTGCGGTTAGACCTGTGATGTCGTCATTTGACGTCTAGCCGATGCGCACATCGTTTAGCCAACATTGTTACTATGCATTGCAAGTCGGTGTGACGTCAAATGACGACATCTTGGGTCTAACCGCAAGGAATTATGGGATTTACCGAAAATGTCAATTAAATGTTACATTTCACAGCATACCCAGGTGGGTACCATTTAGTATGAAATCATACCAAGGAGGATGGCATTTAGTATTTTGCAAGGGAAGAACTAATAGAAAATAGGACTGAGGTCCCAAAAGAGCATGCATTAAAAATTGTGCAAATAAAACTGTCTAAAAAGTTAACATGTTGCTTATTATGTGTGTCACCCTTGCAACAGAGTGATGGCCAAAAAACAGTGTAAAAGCCAAAAAATGGCCAAAAATGGTGTAAAAGCCAACAAAAATATGAATTGTGATATCAAACAAATCTTAATAGCAAGAAGCATCTAATTTGACAAATTAAAATATGCTAATGATATACAGATGAAGAAAATAAAATGTGTTTTCTGAACCACAAACACTGTGCAAGCAAAGACTAGAAACACTGGTTTTCATTTACACCTCCCCCTGCCTCATTTGGAGGACACAGTTCAGCCCTTGTGTACATTAACAAATATAGCTTCCGAACTTAGCTTGTAAATACTACGCTACTCTGAAGTTGAAAAAGATGGTTGGAATTTGGGAAAAATGTGTCTGCACATTTTTTAGTTGAAAAGTTGTTGTTTTAGAAGCAGGCCATAGATAATAGTGTGACCTCTAACCCCTGACTTCTTCAGACTTTTAACCTCTTAAGCCAAATGTGACAAATTGACAGATCTACTTGTTTTTCATAATGACACATCGTTAAATTCTTTCACAAAAACCTAGAAATGGGAACTTTTTATTGATTTTCTCACTTGAAGATACTGATATAAAAGTTTTCCCAATATCCCCTTTTTTTTTTTTTCCTAATAAAGTTTGCTTCCAGTCAATACAACATGCATAAACACCACCAAGCTAAGTGGAAAAGAAAGCCCAAAGAGCAATTTATACCATGAAAGATACTATTGGAACCAACAGAAATTCAAGAAAAAAAAAAAGGGAAAGGAAGTTTTTCTTGTATCTACTTTCTGTAGCTGCGACCAATTGGGAGGTTGGAGTTGAAAAAATACCGTAAGATTAAAGGTCTATGTTTTAAAGGTTGTGTTTTTTAGCTTCAATTTGGAAAATTAGACAAAAAAAAGAAAGATATTTTTTCCATGAAGGGATAAGACTTTAGGATTATCATTACAATATAGATATGTATTACTTGCAACCTTTGGTTAACATAGTGTAGGACAATGGATACGCTTACAGTATGGGTTAACAACAAGGAGAAAAACATTCTATTACTATTCCTAACTTTTGGCACCAATTGCTTTCATTAACTGAATCAACAGAAATGACTAAAACATCATCTAACAATGACCTGAAATAACCTCCATATGACCTCTGACCTACATCGTGAAAAAATAAACTGTGACACAACCAATCCTAGTTACACCTTTGTAAACTTTTCCTATCACTACTATAATTAACTACTAACTTCTCCCCTGTTCCATGTTGGGTGAAATTTGCACGCTCTTCTGGGGCTTTTATTTTATTTCTCATTGTGTAAAAATCATGAAGCAACATTTATTTCTGTACACAAGGTGCTGAATGTGTCTCTGTGAATGAATAAAATACTGTAAAATTGGAATTTTCTTGTGATTAATTTTTTTGCACTTTGCCAATTTTGAACCGTTTCCCTTGTTTTTAAATTGCAATTCTTAGTTTCCTATACACAAAAAGAACATTTTTCAAAAGATTTGCAGGTCAAGGGTCAATGGTGTACAATCCTGTCGCACCGATGAACATAATCCTCTGCGTTTGAGAGAGGGAAACAAATGACACCTCTACAGTGATGAATATAAATTTGCATATTTTGTGAGTTGCCTTCATCAGATACGTTATGGATATGATTGGCTTGTGAGGGGAAATGTACCGCCTTCATCAACTGAATTAGACCAATCACATTTCATGTTTATTTGATTGGCAGCTTGTGAAAGACAGAAGTTGTAGTTCAGTTGAAAAAAAAAGTGACAGTGATTCTACTAAGTGTGAATAAGCATTGGATAAATAAGGTGAAAGTATGCTGAATTTGGAGGGTTTATTTATCAAATAACGTATGAATGGCAAGTATTTACACCAAACAGATCAACCCACAAGTATATTGAATCCTTACTTCAACACTGCAGTGCCAATATTTTCTTTCATATAAATACAAAGTATTTCTTGAATTCTAATATATGTATTGGCATTTATATCTTCAATGGTTGATTTCTATCATAAAATCTGTGCTGTATCTTGCATGAACCTCCCACTTAAATAGTGCAACTCAAAACTACTCCCCATCCCAGAAAAATACAGTACTAATATTTTGAGATTAAAAAAATATTATCAAGTTCTGCCAAATGAAACATAGCTCAATCCTAATCATTCATTTAGTACTAACTGGAGATAAACAAAAAGTTAACTACTTTACTACTTTCTTGAAAAAAGAGCCAAAACATGCATTTTCGGCATGTTTTCTTCCCGGAGTTTTCTTATAATCGAGTCACAAAAATTAATGACTTCGAACAAGCCTAAGCATTCAAAATCTTTAATATATGCAAAAATTTTGCTCTAATTTTCACTTTATTGTATTACTTTATTTCCACAAATTAGCCAAATATTAAAATTTGACTTTTATTGCCAACTAACTTAAGGATTAAGATTTAGATATGTTTCATTTGGCAAAACAGGATACTATTTTTTTAATCCCGAAAAATGAGTGCTGTATTTTTCTGGAATAAGGAGTAGAGCAGTATAATGGCAGTACCTCTTGTGTATACTGAAAATTTGAACCCTATTCAGTGCCTCTTACTTAAATCAAAGTATAAATAAAGTTGAGATTCCATTTTTCTAAACAATTTGTTAAATTTTCATTACTTCTACTGGAGGGTAGACAGAAATAATAACAACGTGCAATTTGGAGGGAGGGGGTGGGGCTATGCAAATTACTACCAAACCAAAAAAAAAATCAACCAATCAAAACGGCTACTCAATTCAAACCAAATTAAAAATGCACAATGATGATGACGATTAGAAGTGAACTAATGAGGGCACTTTAATCTTACCTGTGTAGTACGGGGACATCATGGGGAAGGCCGCCTGAATAGGTCGCCCAAAAGGGAAGTTTGGAGAGTATCCTGCTGCAAAACGGAAGAAAAAATAGGCACAAAATAATACATAATTATTGGTTTGTTAATGCACTACGTGCCAGCATAGTAAGGCACCCTTTTGTGATCAGTCTGGGTCACTTAAGTTCACTTGGATCTGGTTCAGAAAGTCTGGCTCATATGAATGTTTCACATAGTAAGGCATCACAAATACTTTGGTCTTCTACTGCTATTGGTGCCCCAATACGTACCAAAGGCTTTTTCTATCGTACCCTTGAGTTTGTAATGCATTGCATCAAGCATAATAATGAACAAGTTGCATAATATTATATTGATTTTTTTATTTAAATAAAAAAATATTGCACTTTGCAAATGTTCAGGGTACGATAGAAAGTGCCACTACATCCTGAGTGATAGCGCTATATGTCCAAACTACATGTGGTGCCAAAGTCCAAAATTACAATATAAATACAATACAATTGAACAAATGATTAGTGTTTTGCCTTTTTATGGGGAATGCTTGTTAACAAAACAAAAATACCAGACATGGTGTATCAATGTTTGGTGAAATTTTGAAACATAAAAAAATTTATCAAGCATTTCTTAAAATTTACAAACAAATACTAGTATGTTTGTTTTGTTATAATGTGCTAGTCCAGTTGAAATCCACACTACCCCTGTGGAAGATTTTGGAAACACCTCCACAGGGGGAGTAAGTTTTTCAAATGTAACTGGTCAGAGTTAATCATTTTGAAACCCATACTCCCCTGTATTATGGTTTTACCTATATCTTCCACAAATGGAGTGAGTATTTCAAATGGAGGTTACCCAATTGTCTATTCTATTCGAAATTTATACCCCCTCTGTGGAAGACTTTAGCTAAATCTTCCACAGGGGTAGTGTGGATTTTAAATGGAATATCCCAATTTTGTTAAAACTTGAACAACAAACACTCTGTCAAAATTTGTCAACTTTTTAGGATTCTACTACTGAATAATCATTTTCACAAATTTGAGGCAAATGATACAACACATTCTATTTTTTTTCTGAATATTATTTTTTCTAAACATCAAAACACAAAGAATATCTAGTAACATCTAACATCTTTAGGTCTCTTTCAAAATCTCCACCACTCTTACTAAAACTAGACACAAAAATATTAACAATTTTATTTTGTTACACCAAATTTGTATTATGCAACTCGCATGCTTTATATCGTTGTATTACTGGCCAAATTATCCTTTGATTTGTCAGTGCAACAATCTACCAGTTTTTTTTTTGACCATATCATCTTTAGAGTACACATGACCTAATACATGTACGCTTAACAAAGAGAGCCTACTACACCTGTAGGTATTGTAACTGATACCCATATCACATGGTTCAACTTGGAACGAACCCACACATAAGCTAACTGACCATTGCACTCTGAAGATGATATTAGTCTCCTCTGATTGGTTAATGAAGAATACCCAAAAAATGTTACCTCTACCTGGATGGCCTTTATTAAGCCTCATCCATGATGCAAACTCTGAACGACCCATATACCCCACAGTGCAGAGGGAACTTTGCCTTCCATTCCAAAGTGCTAAGAATCATAGCCAGCAACTCGGGTCAAAGTTCTCTCGCACATATAGGTATATAAGGGTCGTTGAACAGTGCTTTGGGTGTATGGTGATAATAAAGTAGAAAAAAACCAAATACCTTGTACGTGTCTATTGTGTAACAATTCTGCCAAAGCACTTTGGTCTGCAAAGATATAATATGGATGAGAAACGATGATGATGGGTTGACAAGGAAAGAGGTGTTCGATAGATAAGAGAGAGGTCCCTGGTTCCAGTCCTGCTCATGTCACACATATTTTGCTTAGCACAAAGCCACCAAGCCTAATGACCCCCAATCCTAATCAGAATACCGTAAAAGCTCGATAGTATGGTAAATGTTTCATAATACCTAATGAGACTTTTGGAGTAATAATAAATAGCCCACATCCTGTACACGTGTTACATCACCATTTATGTATATGACCAACACCATATAGGGTTAAGTTAGGGCTATGGAATAAAGCTACATGTTTGGGCTGGGGTCAAGTATAAGGCTTGGGTTTCTGGTAGGTTTAAGGATAGATCTGTGGCTCAAGTCTGGGCTAGGGTGAAGTTTGAAATCCATACACCCTATATGGAAGACATGGCCTTAATCTTCCACACAGGGAGTGTGAATTTCAAATTTAGTCACACATTGTGGTAGACCCATTTGAAATGCATACTCCCTGTGTAGAATATTATGGCCATACATTCTATATGTGTAGTATGAATTTCAACTGGAACAGCCCAATACCAAGATAACCCCGGTAGTCGCCGGCAGAGAAAAACTTGAAATGTTGCATCTGATGTCACCTATCAATCGATCGATCGATCGATCGACAATCAATCAATCAATCAATCAATCAATCAATCAATCAATCAATCAATGACATTTATAGATCGCCCAAAACTGAAAATTGCACTAAAGTGCTATGAACGAGGCACAAAAAGCAAAGTAGAATTGTGCTACAATTGGCCATCTTGCTGACTGACCTTGATAATTGGGGGGACCCAATGGTGCTTGTCCATAGCCACCAAAATTATCCCCCCCCCCCCACGGTTCCGGAGCCACTGTAATACATTATTGCATCTGGATTACCATACAAGCGATATCCTTTCAGTGTAGAAACTTGCCACGCCCCTGAAGGATGATAGCAACAGCAACATTCCAAGTTTACTTTTGCAGGTGACCATATACTTTGATATAAACCCATAATGGTCTCAATACCTAAACAGTCTGTAACACTAACAGGCCTATCTCACTTGGTTTGTTGTGTTAGTTATGCTTGTCACCATAAGGAACTTACAGGGTTAACTTGGTTTTATTATGTTATATCGACTGCTCAGTGCCAGAAGTGGGTAAGTGCAATAGCTGCCCTGTGAACACTTGGTAATTTACACATTATATTGTACTCATCTACACATTGCACTTGAACAATTCTGGCACTGAGCAGACAATATACCAAATCAGTGACAAAAAAGAGACCCCAAAATATAGCTTTTTTTTATCATTTCTGTTCAAAGTTACGGTATATTTGCCCACAAATTAAAACCAAGCTTTTTGATTTTTCACCAAAATTGCATGTGATGTGTTTCAATCATAAAGGTGCGTCATGCAGAAGTTCTCATGTCCTGATAATTATAATATGTTTGCTTTGAATTGTAAAATGCCCACTTGACACAAATATGAGCCTAAAACCAAAATAAACAAAACACTTCAAGTGGTCTGTTGGATCAAATTTTTCAAAAAGACTACATAATTTTTCAAAGAGTTTGTATAAATAATGCACTTTTCATACCAAAATTGAGCATTCGCAGACGAGGAGGCTATTCCCACAAAATGAGCGGAAAGTCGCCAGGGAAGAAAGGTGAAAATGGTTCATTGAATATGCCCGAAAACAAAAGAAAATTCCTCTATGAAACATTGATTTTGACTACCAAGTGAAGTTATCATAATTTTAAAGCTTATGATCCAGAGATTACAAATCAGATCAAAACTCAAAATTAAGGATTTACAACTTTCCTGTCATTTTGTGGGAACATGGTCTCAAATGTCAAATACATTGCCAAATGATTAAAACAACATTTCTGTCCACAAATGAATAATCAATGTAGCATAAACAAAGCCTGGATAATATGTGACAGTCATCAGCTATTCCATTAAAATCCACGCTACCCCTGTGGAAGATGTTGGAAATATTATCCACAGGGGGAGTATGAATTTCAAATGGAATGACCACATTATGCAGCTCCATTTGAATTGCACACACCCTCTGGGAAAGATTCAACCTGAATCTTCCACAGAGAGGGTGAGATTCAAATAGAAGTTAGTTAATGTGTTAATTCCATTTGAAATCCATACCCCCTATGTGGACGATATTTCCAACATCTTCCACAGGGGAGTGTGGACTGTGAATGGATTAGACGATTAAGCAGGGGCAAAAGATATTCCCAATGTTACATGAGGAAGCCCTACCTACAACTGATTAACTGGGGACATAGTATTATATTCAATATACAGATGAGTGTTAAAGGGGTTCATTTTGTTTTTCATGTGGCTAAAAGATGTTCATGTCTAAAACAATGTCACTAGTATATTATCTTGAAAACATAATTTGATATGGAAAAAAAAACACAGGAAAAGATGATTATTGTTTCTGAATTCACCAAACATTGATATCAAACATGGATTGTACCATTTTTATCCTGGGGATGTCATTAACTTCTTCAACACATATAAATTGTGTGTTAGCATTTAATATAACAGCAAAGTCAAATCAAGCAGATTCATGCAAAAAACAAAACACCTCAAAATTGTAATAATGAATTAATTCGAAACCAAAATGTTTAAAATCCATGCCAACACCCCCAGAATATGAAATGGAACGACCCAAATGTTTATAATGAGAAACAAAACAAAACTAATAAAACAAGAGAACATGCAACTATGAATCTGGCTACACACACACATACAAAATGAAGGCATTAATTAATAACGGACAGTTTGGCTTATTCAACAAAAATATGAAACTCTACAACGTTACATAATAGCGACCTTATGGTATACTTAACGACTACTATAACTACAACTATACAACTAAACTACGGCCAACAAAGCTAGGAATATATTAAGCTGACTGGAGAACCTACAAGTTCCTTGTGTCGACATTAAGTACCATTCTCAAAGTCTGTTTTGCTTCAAGAATTAATAAACCTTTTACTGGTACACCACATTTCATTGTTATGCACTTGAAACAGTTCTAGGCATAAGCCTGACACCAGTTGTTCTAAATACTTCCCAATCTATCATTTTGCAACATTGAAGGAAAAAAATGAATTTCTAAATTAAAAGTTGTAATGTGACCTTTTCCTGTGTGGTATTATATTTACTTTTTTCCCACCCCATTTCTTCTTTTCTGGAAAATCAGATACATAATTTTTTTTTAAATTGTCAAAACAATCAGCCCTTTGCAGAACACCACCACCCTGATCAATTTAGTTTTGTTTTCCTATTGTTTAATTGTAAAGATCACTCCCTATGCACATATCGAACTGTTAAAATGTTACTTGACACAAATTTGTGGCCCTAATTTTGATTTTCAAATATCCAGAGCCTGCACAGTTCCCAATGTTTAAATTTTCTTGATTTTGCAATGCAATCCTTTGATCCAACTTTGTTTCCCACAGAAGATCATTTCTCCCACACTCTGCAGGCATTTGGAATGCCCTACCCGCACGTGTAGCAGTGCCTGTGGAAGATCTGCCATGGGGAGTATGAATTTCAAATGGAATTAGCACATTAACCAACTCTATTTGAAACTCACCATCTCTCTGTTGATAATTCAGGTTGAATCTTTCTCAGGGGGTGTATGAAATTCAAATGGAGTCCCATAATGTGCTCATTCCATGTGAAATTCATACTCCTCACTCAAGAAGATATTTCCAAATCTTCCGCAGGGGTAGTGTGGACTTTAAATGGAATAGCGCAAATAGCCTTTACATACCCATACCCATTAGTTCTTGTTCGTGTTTTGCCAGTACGCTGAAAACAAACTACTGAGAACAACTGGTACCTTAATGTCGACACACACAAGCCTCCTCATAATCATATACTAAATTTTGTCTTTTTTCAAATTTCTCTTTAAAACAGAATAAAAATAGGAATGTAACAAAGACATCGTCGAGGTTATTGGTGATTCGACGACGACGACGATGACGTGAGTTCCTGACTTGCCTTTCATATTGGGTACTGAGTCCAGGAGTACCGGCGATACTAAGGAAGGTGATAGGCCTATAGATAGAAAGACACGAGGAGGGAATGGTACAAAACAACCAACGTTAATTTACAAAACAAGGTTTGCCAGCAACATTGCTTGCTGTATTAGAGGTACAGGGAAGCTTAAAACAGCCCTCTTTGTCTGTCTGGATGTATGTCAGTCTGTCTGCGCAAGAGGTGAATGACGTCTTGTGTGTTTGTCTGTGTTGGAGTCTATCAGCATGTTTGTCCGTCTGTTGAATGCTGTCCTGTCATTTTGTCTGTGTTGGAATCTTGTCTGTTTCAAAGTACATATTAAAAGCCGCACAATGCAATATTCACTAAACTAAACACTACATAAACAAAAATGGCAGCCAATTTGGTAACATCAAAATTGGTGGGACTTTTTATGTCTAAATTCCTGACTTGCCTTTGAGGTTTGGTACGGAATCCATATATACCGGCGAAACTAAGGAAGGTGGAAGGCCTAGAGAGAGAGATGCAGAGGCAAGCATACAAAATAATCCAACATGTTAATAGATGAATGTCTGTTTTATGTCTGTCTGTTCATCTAAAATGGGCTTTTCGAGTTGAAATCCATACAACGCCTGATATGACCTTAATCTTCCACACAGGGGTGTGAATTTCAAATAGGGTTACCTGAATGGGTAACTCCATTTGAAAACTTCACCCCCTGTGTGGGATGTCTTGCATAGGGGGTGTATGAATATCAACTTGAGTAGCCCAATATGATTTATACAATCATTGAAAGTCAGGGTTGTATCAAACCAACACTCGCACTGATGACTTGTATCGTTGAGCTATACTGGTATCCATCTTGCATAATGCTACAAGTGATTACGCTATGTAGCTGAGTTCGGCAACCGCTTGTGATCCAATCGACATGATACAGAAATGCTCAATGTCGTCTAGTAACTGGTTTGAATGATACAATCATAACACTTTATACTTAGTATACAAATATTAACTGCCTATGCATGCGATGGTTGATATTTAATCAGAAGGCGAAAGTACCTGCTTGCCGAATGGAACAATCCATCTTTGAACGAGTGATTATATTTTGACCATCACACACATTTAAGACAGTTAATATTTGTTTTATATCACTCATACATTAATTCTATTACTTTTCAAGAACATTTTATACCCATTTTACAAAACAAGATTGAAATTTTGCTGTGACATAAACAAAATCAAAGAGCACAAGAGGCAACACATTCGCAGGTCGTGCAAGCAGTGTCTTCCTTGCATCAGCCAGACACGCATACTACGTCTAGCTACGGAAAGAAGGATCATAATTACGTATTGTGCAGTATACGAGTCGGTGAAAAAACTATCAAACGGCATTGGTCGTTGTTATGAATTTACTAATTAACCAATAAACTGTCTAGAATTTATGTATGAGTGATATATAATACAATATGGTGTATCATATGTTTGCTACGTTTGTTTTATCTCTCTATCTGAGCCGGTTAGGCCTAGCTAGTATTCTACACCTCTAGTTGGATGATATCCACCACCTTTTTGTCTTAACTGCATATCAATAAAGTTGTTTTGTAATCGTGGGAACCAATAATCGTGGGAACCAATAGCTATACTATGTAGATTTTTAAGGCGTGTCTTGCAGTTGGTCTGTCTGATTTGTGTATTGCGTCTGTCTGTCCGTCTGTCTGTCTGTCTGTTAAGTGTTCATAACTGCCAGATGGAATGGTTGACTAAAACTACATTATGGAAAAGTGGCAGCTGATTTTGATGTGAATTAATAAATAACAAGAGATTTACAATATCTTTATAAACTTTTTTACGAAAGTTAGTATGAGAATAACAAGTAATGTGCTATTCCATTCAAACAACCCTCTCCCCATGGTAAAACTGAACATGTTGAAATCTGTTGGATTGGGCTATTCCAATTGAAATCCATACACCCCCTACAGAAGACATGACCTTGATCTCCCACACAGGGGGGTATAGATTTCAAATGGAATCACCCATTCAGGTAATCCCATTTTAAATTCATACTCCCTGTGCAAAGGTCTTACATTCCATGGGGTGTACGGATTTCAACTGGAATAGCCCACTAGCACAATGTGCCCCTTATTTTGGGAATTTTGTTTGGAATATGGAAAATAATTGTATCTGGAATAGCAAAAACTGTTGAATTCAAATATTCCAAGATTCTCCTCAAAAGGGGTGTTGTTATTTAATGTAATAGCCCACTTGTAGTACAAGCCATGCATTTATAAGATTGTTAGCACTGGGTACTACACACAGCATAATGTAAATTGACTTACACTACATTATACATTATGATCTTATATCTATCATTAATACAGGCTTCTTATTTAGTATTTGATAGTCATAGCAACGATCCGTTGTACTTTACAGATTAAATATTAACATATTGAGCACCGACTCGTTTTATTACTTGCTTTTATTACATTTTATGTATACCAGACATTAAGAGGAATATGCCCTATATTTAATTTAGTACTTTATTTGAATTGAACAATATCAGAGCAAATATTTAGTGTTTCGCCACTTAAGATATCTAAATATCATTTTGACATAAAAATTGCTGTTCACCATTTGTCTTATGTTGCTCTGTACCGACTGTCATAGTTCTCAAATCTTGATGAGTTGACTTAGGAAGTTAACTTTCTTAAATTTGATACTAAATCCTATCCTTTTAAAATCTCAGATATTTATTTTTATGTAAATTAATATTAGGTACTTAATTCCTATATATATTCAATTACAACGTTAATAATAGAGTGGAAAATAATCTGCCCGCCTTCATTAATAAGAAAATGACACAAGTACGGTATAGAAACACCACCTGCATTCTCATTTCCGGGGGTAGACGTCCCCACATTTATAAAAACCTCAACCCATGACCCCCAAAAGATGAGATTAATACTACAAGAAAGATAGCACAAACCAAAGAGGCAAAGTTCATTGTATTGTAATGAATGAAACTATGCACCCTTAGAAATGAGAGTGTAGTGGGCATACAGCATTCTCACACTGTTTTCACCGCAAACCAACGAAATATATACAGTCACAAATCACTTGCCAAAAACCAAGCACATTATAAACCTCCTATTTTTACTTTAGAAAAAAAAATTTTAACTTCTTTCTTTCTGCAATTGTACAGAGTACATTCATACACTTGAAGATACATCTTGGCAATATCTCATTAAACACACTATACAAGAGATAAATACACAGAATTAGAGAAGCAGAACCAGGACTTGATCACCATCTTGATACAGGCATGGAGCAAAAATTGGGGGTATTTGGTTTATCTCGGAATGCGCTCGAGGCAATTGTTGCCATGCAAGTGCAACATGGATGATGGGCGCATTTGAGAGATGCACTTGATGCGACCTGCACACGATACCAAGACGCTTCAGATGAGACTCACAATTGTTTTTGTTTGTCTCCGTGCACTGTCGGCAAGGACCTGAATACCCCCAATTTTCTCCCCATAGCTGACTGCACTTTAATACTTGGCGGTATAGGGAGTCCGTGTTCTCCTTCTCTGATTCTGTGGATAAATACTATCGGACCTCGAAATTCAATTTTCAAGGGCATTCATGCATGAAGAATGCTTCATGGCCAAGTCTAAGGGTAACAAGAAGCCATGGCATTGAAGGCCTCCATGCATTTCAAGTAGGCCCATAACCAGGCCCCCATCCCAAAAAGTCCCCTTTTTGACCAAAAAAAAGTCCCATTTGCCAGCGTAGCGAGTGAAAAGGGTTTTTTATGCTTTTTTGGTCAAAAAAAGGTCAAAATTTTGGAAAAAAAGTCTACTTTTTCAAAATCCACCTCACCCCTAGTCCAAAAAGGTCCAAATTTTGAGGGGAAAAATCCACTTTTTCAACATCAGCCCACCCAAAAAAATCCTGGTTATGGGCCTGATTTCAAGGCCTGTATATTAACCACTTCCCTACTCAGATTTTCAATTTTAACAAATTTGATTCCTAAGATTTTCATTTCCATGTCAATGCCATCAGGTAAACGAGCCAAAATGGATAAATAATTGATGTCTGCAATGGGAGTTACGGTTTGAAATGGTTGTACGGATTATTTTGCTTTATTGCTAACTGTGTATGTTGTGAATTAATTAAAGCAGCAATCGGCTCTTCCATTTGAATTCTATACACCCCCTACGGAAGACAAGACCTTCATCTCCCACACAGGGGATGTGAATTTCAAATGGGGTTACCTGAATGGGTGACCCCATTTGAAATTAATTTACACCACCTATGTGGGAGATTAAGATCATGTCTTCCATATGAGGTGTATAGTATTCAACTGTAATTGCCCGATAAATGATTGAAATTAAAAATACTTTTGGCATTAATATAGAATCTGAATTGAATTGGTAGCATCTATAGATTAAAATCAAACTCTAACTCTCCTCATGATACACATTGGGCATACATTATAGAGGCATCCTGTACTTCAATGAGGGCAATCAATCTTCAGTCATAAATGTACAGTATGTATATCTATACAAGACCTGTGCCAATGTTTTGGAATAGGGTGACTTGATTCTTGTATCCTGTACATGTGTCAGAGCTATGCAACATATGGAGGACACAATTTGCGGCAAATAAAATATAATTAAATATTGAAAAGTTATAATAATAGGAGATTGTTGCGATGGCTTGTAAGTAAAGCAAGTGATCTGTGAAAAGAAGCAGACAAAAGCAATCATGTTGACCCCACCTGACCCCTCAGTCTGACCACCACCCTCTCACACTCTGACCCCACCCTCAGTCTGCCCCCTCCTATCCCCACCCATTCAAGGTCTGACTCTGTCCCTTCACATCCTTATCTTCCCCACCTTACTTCTCTTTATTTGCTTGACCAAATGTGAGATCAGTCCCATGTTTGCTTGACCAATTCTTATGCTTGCCTGTGCTAGTTGAAATCCATACACCCCCTATATATATATGAGGCATGCCCTAAATATTCCACACAATGAGTGTTCATTTTAAATAGGGTTACCTAAATGGGGGTGTATGGATTTCAACTGGAATATCCTGTGAAATATCCATGGGAAACCAACCAAGAAGTATGCTGACATCACCAAAACCAAAAAAAGATGATTGGGTTCAATCAACATTATAAAACACCAAACCAGAGAGAACAATATTGTTGAAAGCAACTAATACGGCCTATTTCAAATGTTTTAGTGACAAAATAATGGCGAAAACTCTTCGAGAAGTGAGTTTTAGAGGACCTGAGTACCAAATTGTCTGTACTATAACTGTTTCCTCTACTATAAAGACTTAATTTGATAAAAACCACTTCATAAAGACTTATTCTATATCTCATAGCCTACGTCCTTATTGGTCTGTAACTTGGCAATATCACTAAATTCCAATCTTTAAACCAATTCAACTAAATATTTAATCGGGGAAAATTCCAAGGCAGTAAAAACGTAGTAAGAGAATACAAACTGAATCCATAGTATGGGGCTCCCCTCAATTATCGCTAATGTCAAATCGAAATTAACGTCGCTATCAGGGAAGAAAGCTTTAACAATTCAAGGTCAGACCATTGATATGATAACTATGACAAAGCTCTCTATCCATGTGCTCTTTAACAAATTCAATATAATAATCTTGAATCCATTTTAATGTCTGTAGGATGGCTATATCTACTCTGTCAAATTCATTGCATTTCTCATTTTTCAAGAGTAAAATGGAATTGCATTGCAATTTTTCACTGATTATTTACAGTGACTATTCCTGTTTCATGTATAAGAATGTCATAATCTTGTTTAAAAATCCTTTATTTTAATTTTTTCTTCTATGAATCTAGTTTTAATTTCAAAACCAATACATTGCAGGGTATAATGTCAAATTTAGAGGAACGTTGAAAGTTGCCATGAGAATGAATTGGGGGTATCAAACAGTCTCCCTCATTGGTCAAACAAAACAATAGCCTAAAATGCCTAAAGACCTGCTACTATTGGTTCAAAACCAAATGGGGATATCTAACAGCTCATTCTATTGGTCAAACATACATCTACCAAAAAAATAAGAGCTCACACCACCAGCAGTCTTTTAATATAAAACTGCCTCACCCACCAGTCAAAACAACCCTGATTGCTTTTGTTTGCTGGCCTTACCCAATCAGAATGAATGATTAATGTGTGTTGTTATTGATATACCAATATCATCACGGGGAGGCGCCACCGGAGACTTACCGTACATTCCGTAGAGGCCCCGAAACATTGCCGCCCGCGTACGAGCTGCATTCTGAGGGAGCATCACCTCTTTGGGTTGTGCTTTCTTACACTCTACCTAAATGAGTGGACGGAATACAAGAAGACATACATAAGGACAAACATACCCATCATCATGTACGCTGTTCTGTTACGTACAGCCTGCTGCGGCAACATGACTTCTTTGGGCTGCGCTTTCTTGCACTCAACCTTAATATATGCGAAAATAAATAAAAACAAATAAACAATGTGAGTGTAATGGGTTAATAATGACTGTGAATGATAATATTGGGACTGTGTAATGAATGGGACAATAATTGTCATGAACAGAGACGAGGGGGCCCCACTTTCTCTATCACGTCTATGACCTGATCATCTTGACCAGCATTACGCCCTCTACACGCCAAAGCTCATCCGGAAAGAGGTTTGGTCACAGTTAAACATTCTGAGCAAGATTGAACATTAAAATCTGATTTTCTGCAAACCTAGTAAATCTACTATTACCTCACTGAGTGATAGCGATTGGTTTTTAGCCAATGAGGTAGAGTGCCTTTTGTTGCCTTCAGAAGAGTGCGCTACCTCATTGGGTAAATACCAATCGCTCGTTGCTCAGCGATGGAGTATAAATTCAGCTTTACGGATAGAAAATAGTTTTTTCTCTGTTGACAAGCCGCAGTTTTCATTGAACAGCTCTTTTCAGAGCCACCACTTATTTACTTGTCTCTGTTGACAAGGCAGTGTTCAGTTAACGGCTCTTTTCAGAGCCACCAAAACATTTACGTAAACAGATAGGTGAGGTCTGCTTGTTCACTGTTGACAAGGGGCAGTCCTCAGTGAACTGCTCTTTTCAGAGCCATCAGTAGGCAAGGGATGGCCTACATATCTCATTGTCAGGTACTTTGTCCTGACAATAGCTTGACAGTTCCAAACTTATCCGAGGGCGAACCGCTAAACACTCACCATCTTATTATTTATCTCATGATAGTGCAGTTCACATATTTTTTCTACAGAATCCTCATTTTCAAATACTACAAATCCGAAACCTGCAGAAAAGAGAAAAAAAAAGAGAGGAAAAGAATGAAAAATATTGAATTATAGTTTCATATGATTCGCTAGAATTATACTATATTTTATTGTGGCATTGTGTTATATAAATGCAAAATAGTAAATTTCAAATGGGGCCATCCATTCAGGTAACCCAATATGAAATTCTCACTCCCTGTGTGGGAGATTAAGGTCATGTCTTCCATAGGGGTTGTATGGATTTCAATTGGAAAAGCCTGACAAATTGATTGCATGAAAAATTTCACTTTGACAGAAATTGCTCTCCCCGCAAATGCGGCAATACGGTCCAAATCAATGTGACAGAAATGTCATAATGGGATAAAGGTGGCAAAATTCACCAAATGAGTCCAATGGGAACCCAATTCAATCTGGACATCTCTCAATAATTCATTTACACATTGTAACCACTCAAAAATTTATTGAGAAAAACATCCTCAAATTGAATCACTGGTTTCTGAGAAATGAACAACAACAAAATAAATTGCATGTTCGCTTGTTTTGGTCGTGTATTAAATTTGATTTTACAGCCTTCTACTCATTTTAAGTTACATTTCAACAATGCAAGATTATTACTATTGGTATTAATTGTTACGACTATGTGGTAACCATGGTAACTGAAACTGTTATGACCAGCTCACAATTATTTATAAAAAAAAGTGTTTGGTGACCTACATCTTACTGCAAAAGTAATTTGTGGACCTTTCTATGCAGCATAATTGTCCTTAAATTAATATCATTGCTGACATTTATGATCAAGTTAATAAAACATCGCTGAAGCTTCCTTCAACAGCAACCACCGGGCTATTCCAGTTAAAATCCATACACCCCCTATTTATATATTTATTTATTTATTAAAACTTCTTTTGCCTGGGTAACAAAACTCGAGTGTAAACTGAGGACATGATCTTAATGTCCCACACAGGGAGTGTGAATTTCAAATAGAGTCACCTATTCAAGTAACCTATTTGAAATTCACACTCCCTCTGTGGAAGATTAAGGTCTTGCCTACCATAAGGCCCTTCGCACTTGATTATTAGTTTCCTGTTTAAGATTTTGAAAAAGGGATGAGGTGACTTTTAATTATTAATTATTAATTATCTTTTATTTTCTTTATTTAGTTTGAACTATTACAAGCAACTATTGACTTGTTTTGACCAGAGCGGGCATTTAATTATTTCACAACAATATTTGATTTTATAAATAAGTGAAGGTGGAGTTGCACTCTTTGTTCATTCATCATTATTGTTGATATTATTAAAGTCAGAAAATGGCAAGTAGAAGTAGTTGAAAGTCATTTTAAAGGAGAAAATTTGAAATAAAATAAAATAATTAATTATTTTGAGATTTTCAATTTTGGACGCGGGCGGTAAACAGGAAACTAATAATTAAGTGCGAAGGGCCTAAGGGGTGTATGTATTTCAAATAGAATACCCCAATGATGTCAATTATGCTCATCTGTGAGGACACAGTTCTTTAACCCCAATATATTTATACATTTATAGAATGACCTTTGAATATCTTGGGTACATAAACTCATATACCAAAACTTTAGGTCACAATGTTAGCAATGGTAGTTATATTAGGGTTATTGAACTATGTAGTGAAGATGATGCTAGTTTGGTTCAAAGAGGACGATATAAAAGTCATTTTCAATTGACCTCAAACATTTACTCCAGATCTGTCCAATAAACACCAGTGAAAATCCATAAAGAAGTATATTTTTCAAATGTAATTCACAGGTCAGGATACATACATCATTTTGAAACCCATACTCCCCCTGTATTATGGCTTTTCCTTTATCTTCCACAACCATGACAACTGGGGTGAGTATTTCAAATGGAAGTTACCCAACTGTCTATTCTATTTGAAACTCATACCCCATCTGTGGAAGACTTTAGCTTAACCTTCTACAGGGGTAGTGTGGATATTAAATGGAATCACCCAATAAGTGGTAGGGTACCGGGTAGAATTGGAATACATTCATAATTAATTTTCATACACTATACCATATGGTAAAATTGACACTGCTAAAATATGCATATGGACATCAAGCTGGAGAGCCAATAAATGCCAATTAGTTGCCTCGTTTGTCATTATTGATGACGATGTTTCTCGTTTAGAATTTTGTATTGTTTCAATTACAATGCACTCACCAAATTACACATTAAATGTTTAATAATAAACCACCTGAACCATTTATGGATTTGATAATTACATATATGAATGGAATTCTTCGGAGGTAATAATGTTGCTACATTTATGAGTTGGCGAATACAGACTGAATAGAAACACAACCAAAATGGCCGACTCCATAGCAACAGCGCTACTAATTTAAGACATACTGAATCAGCTATTATATAGCTGGCATTCATACATGTTACAAATACCTAGTTTCACTTTATTAATATTTCTCCTTTATATATTTCCATGTTTCTGCTTTAAAATTGTATACAACGACACTTACAACAGGTTATTGTTACAGGAAATGTTACTATTTTAATGAGTTGGAAAGCAAGCAAAAGACTCGGCAGTATATGCACCACTGATAAACACATATTATTATTCTCTAGTAATTATAGGCCGAAACAGATGCTTTATTTGACATTAATGAAATCGGGTTGGTTTACAGAGCTTAGAAAGACAATGAGGCCACTGTGCGCAATGATTGTGAAAAATTTAACTCCCGAATTTGTTACTATGGATACGAGAATGGGATTCGCATCAACACGTATATGATGGAGCATACCATGAATCATTTTACACTGCCAATCTTAAAATTTTTTATAAATCTCCTTGACCAAGTTGACCATCCATTGTGCTCTCAAAGTGTTTGTATCATTCTATGAATGCAGAGACATAATAGGGAACCTTAGAGAACTGCATCGTAACAGATCGTCACATACACTTGTACAGATTCTGTTGACAAATCCACTTCTGGATAGAAATGATTTCACAAAACCCCTTGTAAAAATGTGCATCCACTACGCAAACTTTAATATGGACTTGTAATGACCCAGTAGCACACATTAATACATTAACACTCCCGCAATGGTCCAGAATAACTCTGGAATAACTATCTCATCCACTATACCCTCATGTATGATGAGATTAAGCACAAACAACTAAGTAATTACAGTCGATCTAGTTTTTTCACACCGTGCGGCAGCTGAACTAACTTTGTCACATATAGGTAAGCTTAAGGTGTTATCCACGGAAAGTGTATTCTTAATAAGGGGCAGCGAGGAAGGGAATACCTAAAAATATGCACTATGGGCCATAATGATCTCATCCCAGTGGCACTATTTAATAACCTCTATATAATCATAATAGCTCAAAAGTTAACACATTGTTGTGGGGGTATGAGTTTTTGTAACCAAGTACATTCAATGGATGCGCAAACTTATTGCACAGCAGACGACAAGTTTTAATTTCTTTTTTAATTCAAAAATGTCAGAATTGTAAATGTTCATGCCCATATTTGGAATCAGCACGGAAAATGCATTAAAATGAGTACAAACAAGCCTAGTATTGGTTCAGTGGTCCTTAATATAGCTCTTGATATTTTGAGAAATATCTCACAACTTGCACTTTTATGTTGCTGCCTATGGCTAGTATGCGGAGTATTATAAGGGAGGTGGTGGTAGCTATAAAGCAACATTTTATTGATGTGTTCTCTTAGGTCTATGTCGTGACCTCAAATTCACCTCATGACGCATCTCATATCTTGATGCTTAACAATAAATGTGGCGAACATAATTTCCACTGAACACAAAATGCAAATGATAAAATGAGAATGGAAGGAAAAAAAGGCTAGCAATATAATTAAACACCTTGCATTTTACAAGCCTAACTGATTACAATAATACTAGAGGGGGGCATTTTTCACATGCACTAAATTTTTGTAAATTTCACAACGGTCCATTTTGCAAACAGTATGTCATAATTGGCTTATAAAAGGTGTTAAACAACAAACCAATGAATTTGGCAAAATTGAGTTGCTAGCTGCACAAATAGACTTTATAAACATATTCACACAAAAATACAATGCTACAAAATTAAATTTTAAAAGTAATATTTCAACCTTGAAAATGGCAAAATCCCCTAAAGGCAAAAATAATAGATGGTAAAATTCATAATTTCATTTCATAGATGACTCGGTTCAGCTGCACGGATTAATCTTAGTCCAGCGATGTGTGATTTCCACAGATAAAAACATGAATGGTTTATACCATATCATAGTTGGCACCCCTATAAATTACATAATTTTGATGTCTGTACTAGCATATGTTAACATTTCATATCATTTCAATTTGTGAGTTCTTTTTGTTTTGCATATAAATTACATACAGGTGTAATATCAACCATTTCATTAAACTGCATTATATGTAAATAATAATAATTTTTTAGTTATTTCTGATGGAATTTAATCCATACCATTCTTTCTCTTACTCCTAAACCCTACCCCTACTCATGTGGCATAGCCAAGCTGGTAATGATTCCCACTGTGGAACATCTTGTTCCCCCTTCTCCCCTGTTGGAAGCTAGTCGACACAATTTTTAGATTTAAGGCATTTTTTTTGGCAATTTTGAGAATTTTCATCAAATCTTTCCTCCAGAAACTCCCAACTACGCTACTGCCCTACTTCAGAAGTCTTTGTTCTGCACCCTTGAAGGTTGTATTTTGTATAGGCCTAGTATATATCTGTATCTACTCTCCACAGACAAAATTGGTCAACAAATTTGGAACAAACAAATTTTCCCACTTTGAAGATGTTTTCCTTTTCATTTCATTTATACTTTATTTATTTACAACTGAAATTATATCCTCAAGAAAATATGCAAATTTGTTCAAAATATGCAAATTATTCACTTCAATTTCATCTCCTTCACAGAATAAATGCTTAAAAGTAAAAAAATTTGCATGTCACATGTCTAAGATATCCAATACCTACCAGTTATTTAACATGTGAAACTGAAAACCTTTCTCCTATATATATATAGTTAGTTTACTCCACTTCACATCGAAATCCAACCCCTTGTTTGCCCATTTACATCCCAAACTGGTTTCACTAAGCACACAAATGGCCTCATAACCAATGACACAGTTCTGTGACCTCTATTGAACAACAAAAACTCAAAATTTGACCTCAAGTTGTGGAGTATGAGTTTTGGTACCCAACACATTCAAAGGTCATTGCATGAATGTATATAAAATATTGGGGAAATTGAACTGTGTCTTGATAGATGAGCATGTTAGAGACCGAAATGTTTGCGACTGCGAAACCGTTGATAGAGCTTTATCACGCAACCTTTTAATCGCGCAAACACTACGTTAAATAGAACACGAAGGTGACTGATGAGATGAAACTTGATGAAAAGCAGAATTTATACGACGTTGACTTTGTTTTGCATCTCTCCAGAGATATGTGGGAATTAATATAACATTAGGCATGTTGTGTCGCTATGTCTCTTCCACATCAGCATCAATAAATAAAGATGGGTTCTTTATTAAAGCTGTTTGTTGTGGAACGCATTCGTTTGAAGACAGGCTCCCAATATTCAGAGCTAAGTAAATTGTTTTCTTAGTTCAACGTAATCTTTGCGGGTGTTGATTTTTATGCGATATTATGCTGCCCACCTCCTGGTTAATTTAATGCAATCCAATTTGTCAGTTGCGGAGAATGTGGCCCGGAGATGTCACTTTCTAAATGGTGTTATTGCAAACATGAAAAATAGATGTGACAAAATGTTGGTCACATGCATTTGTATCACTATTTAAAGGTGCTGGGTATGAACAGGCAAGTAGGCATTTTCTTCCCCTGTACAAGGATGGAGGGGGGAGAGGGCTCTGAAATGCAGGACATAGCAAAGGGGGCAGCCATGCAATTACAAAGTATGGCAAGCCAGTTGCGCAAAAAAGGAAAATACAACACAATGAAATTGCATTTAGAGAAATGCTTCAGAACCCTATCAGACTCTTACGATGAAATTACATTTAGAGAAATGCTTTAGAACCCTATCAGACTTTTACGATGAAATTACATTTAGAGAAATGCTTTAGAACCCTATCAGACTTTTACGACGCAGTTATGATTCTTACAAAGCAATTATCAAGTCCGGACACCATTAGGTGGTATTAAATGTCAAAATTTGTTCTCATTTTCATTTAACATTAAAACATTTCCATCAAAGATTCAGTTTCATTAGATTTGTATTGGTAAGTGTTAAGGTAAACTAATACTAGGCATTTTTCTTCTTTTTCAAAACAATTTATGTCAGATAAAGCTTTATCCCCTAATATCATGCACAAGAGGACAAAGACCTCACAGTCAGTTCCGATTAGAGTAATGCTTTACTGTCTGTTCACCCTACACTGGGAATCATGATAGCAGTGTCTGACATTGAATAATTTACCCAATTATGGTCATGAAATGGTAATATTGCAATTACGCTAAAAGCTACCAAGACAAAAGAATGCACTGGCCTTCACTGAAAACATTCGAATACACCTTTTTGTAATACAACACCTCACATTACACAGTCAAACACAAAAGTATTAAGCATGAAAAACAAAACCATATACAAGTAAAATGCAACGATATCCGACTCGCACCATGTCAATTGCCGCGATGTAAGCCAATCTTGCGTCTAAAATGTCTTCTCCATTTTGTTCACTATAAAAATATTCAATATACTATGTGCTAATGTTACATAGCTAGTGCCCACATTTATTGTCTCATATAACAAGACACGGTTCTTTCATTCAATACTTATGTGGTACAAATATAGCCCTCTGGGATTCCAAATGGGATGAGATACGGTACCAAAGGAGCAGAGGCTCGGTTCGTAATACACCATTATTTGAATGTGATTGTATGGACTATGTAAAGAAGATGAGAATATCAAATGACAGGGAAATCAGCAAGTCATTGATCAATTAAGCGATCAATTACCAATTATGTGATCAATAATTAAATTGCTCTATCCCAATTACAGAAAATTGCAATTAGCGAGTTGTTTTTCTTTTCTCCATGTTGCGTTAATTATTACTCTTGGTAATTTAGCAGCATGGTGGCCATCCTTTGCCGTACTTCCCATGCAACATTTATTGCTGTAAATAAGTTTTTAGTGTAAATAATTTACATTGAATGCATCACAATGTCTTGATTGGAAATATGTAACAGTTATGGTGATGCAAACAAATGGATTTTTTTAATGTTAATCATTCAAAGAACACCAAAATAAAATATATAATCTTTAGACTTCAATAGAAACAATTTTTCCCATCTGCTTTCCATTTATCTTAATGCTAAATACATAATACGCTGTAGAAGTGATTAATCGGATTAACTACCATAGCAATGGATGAATACTATTTTGGCTACATCGCCCCGCACTACAATGTTCATGCGGTACCGATGCATTGAACCATAGATGTCAAAGAAATGCTAATCAATTGCACCTGTAAGATTAGTCTCTTTGAAAAGAGCGGTATTGTATTCGATCTATTATATGATTGAAGACAGGTGATGAGTGCAGTGCAGCGCAGTATATTCAAAAATGGTATTCATCTATTGCTATGGTAGTTAATCCGATTATGGCGTCACTTCTACAGCGTATTGTAATTTTCATGAGGATTTTGATTCACAAAAGTTTGCAAATAGGCAGAGGAGACCGATAATAGCATCCAATTTTTGTACAATTTCTCAAAACTTTGAAACTGCACAAATATGTATCAAAAAATAACAATACAGTATTGAAAAAGAGTGCTGATTAAAACGAAGTCGACAAATCACTGAATGCTGCTTTAATGAAATGAGAGGAGAGAGAAAAAATGTCTGAACTAATCTGGAATAGCATCTGGGTTATTCAAACAGATATCTGGTGATTTGCAGCCAGTCCTGGACTTCTTCACATAAATAAATAATTCAATAAATAATGGGGGCGAAAAGTGGAAACAGCCCGAGATCCGTAGTAATGTAGACTAAATATACAACCTGCGAATATGGAAATGAGGGAGAGCTGGGAGGGACACGAAGAGGTCAATGACCTTTGGTGCATCGTTACAGCGAGGATAGAATTCTAACATTGGGCTGGAGGGATGTTGTTAAGGACATACGGAGGGAAATACATGATTTGCAAAGTCTCCATCAGATTAACATTGAAAAGGTGGAAAATGATGTCTCACTTAAATAAAAAGACAAAATAATTTTTGATAATTGGTATGTGGTGATTGAGGGCAACAAGAGGTCATCTAGCAGCATTTCTGATTGGTTGATGACTTGAAATGCTCATTGCAATTGCCAATTATGACTTGGCTTTAAACTATTTATGGTCAAACTTGCATTTGCTGATGATCTTATTAATACCCTCCATGATTGGTTCAAAATTGGAGACAATATTAATTTTGGCCAATCAGCAGGTAGTTTTCATGGGATTATAAGGTAAATTCGGTAATACCCAAAATCCTTTCACTCTATACATGTCATCTTCACTGCTCACATTGCTACTGCGCTGGTTTGACTGGTCGAGCATGTGTACTGCAGAAGTGGGTAAGTACAATAGCTGCCATGTGTAGGCGAGTACAATACGGTGCCAAATGTTCACAAGGCAGCTATTGCACTTACCCAAAAAAAAAAAAAAAAGAAGATGTTTGCTTGCCCTCAACCGACCAACCCTAATTTTGGAAATCAGAAAGAAGTTTTTTTCTATTTACTGTACAAAAGAATACCGACCCTAATTTTGGAAATTCCTGAAAAAGTTTTTTTTTTCTTTTCAAATTTTTGCATTCTGAAGATGTAAAAAAAAATGCATTTTAGAGTTTTTGTTCAACATTTTAGTTGTTTTGTAATGTTAGTTGATTCATTTTGACACCTAAATTGTCTGATTTTTCATATTTTGAGCCTTAATTAATTACAAACAGTAGAGTTTGTTAGTAATTAAAAAAAAGGAAGAAAAAAAAAAAAGAAATCGACCGACCGACCCAATTGCTTTTAAAATTCAATTGAGGGCAAGCAAACTATTTTTTTTTCTTGGCCTTATGGCACTGAGCAGTTGATGTGTGCACTGAAGACATGATGATATAGTTCAGGTATTTTTATACAAAAATTTACAAGAATCACAGAAATGGTTTATTTCTAGATAGAGAATTAACATAACCTTTAAACCTAAGTTGCCAAGCACCTTAAATATCACAGATTTTTTTGACCTGGGGTAGAATATCAAGTCTCATACCCTTATAACGATAAATACAATTTGAAGATTTCACAAGAAAGTCATTGATCTGTGGTAACTATGGTAACCACATTGTACCCAACACATCATGTGTCCTTAAACTAAAAGTATTGATAGCTCTACCAAATTAGGATGTTTTTTTCTTCATTTTGTCAGTTTTCTCAGGTCATTCATATCACTGCTGGCATTTACAACCTGCTCATTAAGACAAAGTTGGGAATCTATCGCTCTTCTAATGACTGCGCAAAGACTACAGGTACCTGTGTACAAAGGCTGCAGCTATCATGGTCTTCAACACAGTCATACCATACTACTGGTTTAATAAGACTACCCTCCAAATGGATCCCTCTAACCATGAGCATCAATCCTGGGGTGGGGTGGGGGATGTGTTGTTTTCAGCTTCTTTTCAGCCCAAATGCCACTCCCAAACTTTTTGAGAAAGATTGGCACCATACTGTTAGTCTTCTTCATATTCAAATGAAGTATCAATGACAGCATATCTTTTCTTGAAAATTTTTGAAATAAGCTTAAAATTATTTGAATTAAATTAAGAATATTTTTCATCAATATTAATTTCTGCCATGTAGGGAAGATATCCTACCCTTCCCAGAATCCTTTGCAACATGATACCTTACCACATTTCATCAAATGACACTCCCAGTACTTTGTACAAGTTCCCTTGTGTTTTTATTTTGATAATATACTGACTAAACATGAGTTGATAGTCAAGAAATGAACATATTTTGCAAGATTTGGATGTGTTCTGTTCATGTCGCTATCTACCAATGTTGTACTAGATAGCAAATCAGTACAGAGAACTGAAATGAGAGAAATGCATTATGGGAAGTGTGAGATATCTTCTCTGGTAACCACATCTAAATAGAAATTTGACAAATTAACCCACAATCCACAATTACTTGAATATTACAATCAACCGAAACTAAACGATAACTTTTGGTGAAGTTCTGACAAACTCAAGCAAACTTCTCTTTTCCAAAAAGTTCAAATAAAGTGAAACAACAATACTGCTAGAAATCCATCACAAAATCTATTCCCAAAGTTAACTTCACCAAAACAAATTGATGGAATTTTCTCCTCCAAGTGGCCATTTCTTCCGTCTCAGCAGCGCTCCACTTTCTAATCATGAACGCATTCATTCAAGGGGAAGATCTCCAGCGGCAACAGCCGCCCGTCTCCTGTTTTTGTGACCTTTGACCTTTCTCCATTGGATTCAGCTTGGCAGAAGAAGCAGGAAGCACACCCTAGTTATCACTACACATGACCAATTTATTGTTTTTTTTGGCTTTTAGTTCATAACATGCGATTAAAGCCTGGCAACCTTGCAATAATCAGAGGAAAATGTTAACAAAATTTTGATTAAGTGCAGCATATTACGCATCAAATTTGCTGCACAGCTATCAATATGTTGCATATCTTTCACATAAAGCATTGCAACAACTTGATATTTTCCCTCCATGACAAGTGGCGGCCATCTTGGAAATAACTATGCCAGAATGTGCCTACAACCCAGACGCGGTATTAAAAGAGTTACGCTTCTGAAATGCTCCTCGGGCTTTGATGGAACCGATTTAGCTAATTCTGTCTTGAAAGCTTCGTCTTGGTACCGACGAGAAACGGTATCATGATAGAGGTTGTGAAATGCTGCAATACACAGGCATGTAGGACTGGCGTAATTGTTCAATAAAATATTGTGAGCGCTTGTACTACCACCTGTGTTCCTTACCCATTCTGTTTAGTATTTCATGACTATCACTCCTTGCAAAAGCTGTTAAGGGAACATAAGAGGCTTACTGAAACTATGTGATACCTTCATGTATGTATTGGTCTGTCTACCTACCTATTAGTTGTTGTTGAAACATTTTTTGACTAACAGGGTGCAGATGTTTATGTGGTCAGTGGCATAGGGGCCAAGGTTACTTTCAGGGGAGGGGGGTTAACAAAAATAACATCAAGAGAAACAAACTGACAGAAACATACTAAATTAGACTTCAAGAAAATTGGAATCTGGTCAAAAACATCAAAAACGCATTTCTGATGCGTATCTCATGCCTCATTTCATATTACATGAGATGGCGCTTTGCAATTGTCCAGTTTTTGTACCCAAATTGTCAAAGGTCATTCAATGCATGTACAAATGTACTGGGGTTAATGAATTGTGACCTAATAGATGAGCATGTTGTGGATCCTAGTGATTATTTAGACATTTTATTCAAATAAACACATCCCTTAAATACATGCCTTTGATTGATGGATTTACTTCTCTGCATAGCCCAAGAAGATACTAACAAAGTGAATATTTTCACCCAGATAATTCTTCGCGCTTTACCAATTTTGAATCAAATTCACGTACTTTTAAATTTACGATTTGAAGATTCCTTACATTGACCTATACACATAAGGAATATGTTTGTGCATTGGTGCTTTCATGTTAGCTACTTGGAATGCAACAAGCACAAACATAAATATAGCGCCAAAATATATCCACTCTGACTACACAACAGGCTCGCTTTGCCACATGGAAACAGGCCGGCATCGAGCAACGGTCATCCACCCTACAGTGCTCTAAAAACCCACTAAACCTGAATGTACTTTAGATTAGCGGAGAATGTCAGGCACAGATATACTGGGTGATGATGTGGTTGAAGTGGCCTGTACGACAACCACCATGCAAGCCATCTTCTTTTTACGCTCCGCTAATATAGCTATAAAAGCTCTGAAGGGATAAAATCACGAGGGGAACTTGAGGAAAATGATAATGTTATGATCACAGGCTATAAACACGGGGGAAAGAAAACCTTAGCACTGAGATGAGGTGTATCTTATTTATTGCAATGTGGTTGGAAAGAAACGACAGTTACATTAATCCTTTACTTGCGCTATGCATTATGCACCACGTGTAGATATGAAGGGGTTGGTGTACTATCAGAAGATACCGTACCCTTTCCCATAATCCTTTGCAACATGACGCATCACCTCATTACATCAAATGACACTCCATCCCTTTGTATTCATTTTGAGAATACTGTTTAAACATGGGTCGATATTCATGAAAGTAACGTATTTTGAAAAGATCTGTATATGCTCTGTTCATTGAGGTACCTTTCGTCACTATCAAGCCATGTTGAACTGAATTGCAAATCAGTACAGAACACTGTCATGGAAGCAGTGCATTGTGGGAATTCTAAGATAGCTTCTCTGATGCACTATTAAGCAAAAGTGCATTAATGTAGTTCCTCTGACTTTTTCATGTTTCTTACGGTTAAGTTGTTTCCCTAAGGGAATACAACATGAGATTTTGTGTATCATTCAACAGTTGGAATAAGGAGGGCCCAACAATTTATATTAATCAATGTTGGTGCAAAATTGGTTGAATCCATCAAATGAATTAAGCACTTATAAGCTTGCCCATACATCTTGAACAATAATGCTGGAAATTTCTAATGCAGGACCTTGGATTTCAATTCGCCGTTGAAGAAGTGATGTAACAGGATTAATTACCATAGCGATAGGTGAAAACAAATGGATTGCCCTGCACTAGAAGTAGGATGCATCACCTGTCATGTCTGTGACATGGACACTTATCGTACAGGTGCAAGTGACTCAGGCACAATGTAAAATTTCCATAGAATTACGATCCAGGTCTTTATGCCTATTCTTATTTATTGTTTTCACCTATCGCTATGGTAATTAATCCTGTTACATCACTACTTCTAAAGTGAATATTAAAAATAGTGCTCTATGCATTGAGTTTGAAATGGCTCAAAGGAATTATATTTTATTCATCACTCCATGTGACTATCTGACTATGGTCATTGATGGTCATAATGCAAGAATATTTAGTAGCCAATTAACATATTAAAATTCTTGTGACTATCATGGTCACCGATTATCACAATGCATGAGTAATATGTAGCCAATGAACATATTGCTTGTTTCAAGAGTTCAGCCAATCAACACGGGTTTGTAATGCTATCATTGGCAGACAGTGAAGTAAGCGGAATCAAACGGGCAGCGGAGGAGACTAAACAACAAGCAGATCCTGCGGAGCAGACTAAACAACAAGCAGATCCTCTTCCAAAAGACAGTCGCACTTCTTTCCAAGCTTAACAAAGTACAATGACAGTAACACTGGCTCATTCAGCCCTTCCTTTCGAGACAGATCGCTTTCTCATGGCATAACGCTCCCTCTTAATCTCTTACTCACCCCTACTTATTCATCATCATCATACTTTATAAAACATTCGCGTCCGCCCCCTTGCTCCATGAATCTCAATGTTGTTACTTTGCAACCAATAACTCAAAAAAATCAACTAGATTAACCAAACGTCACGTAAATACCGGAAAAACTAAAAAGCGGTCGGGTCCATCTTTGGAAGCGGTCGCCATGGCAACCGACTCAAATTGGTTGTGAAGTGACCTTATGTAGAAGGCCCAGATTCTATGGCGATTATTGCAAATGAAGAGGGGAAAAAGCGATCACAGTTCAAATGTTATCTTCTCTTTTGAGCCTGTGAGTGGCACATAGCTATAATTTTTTTTCTCTCGAAAGAAGTTTTGTAACTTGTAACAAATAAATGTAAGCACTTAGAGACAAATGTATCTATGTATCTTTACCACTAAGCCATATCCAGTGTCCTGATTTCCATTTATAACTATTGATGAAACAGGTTAATTTCTACATTTTATATTTCCCCTGATTTAACAGATTTTCAAATGTAGGTTGTCACGTTTGCATTCTCATCAATAATACTGACAAGGAAAATCCCTTTCCTTTTGCATGGTTTGTCTCAATTATTTCAAATAAAACAACTATTTTTCAAAAGTAGAAAATAACTTGGTTTAAAGGTAAATTGGGCCATTCCATTTAAAATCCACACTCCCCTTGTGGAAGATTTTGGAAATATCTGACACAGGGGGACTCAGGGAGTATGAATTTCAAATGGAATGAATACATTAGGCACCTCCATTTGAATTTCATACACACTCTGAGAAAGATTCAACCTGAATCTTCCATAGAAGGAGGGGGAGTTTCAAATGGAGCTGCTAATGTTCAATCCATTTGAAATTCATACTCCCCCTGTAGGGGTAGTGTGGATTTTAAATGGAATAGCCCAATACATCAATTTGTACTCTCAAAAAATGTGGTAAAAACATGTCACACACCCACATTGTTGTACAGAGAAATTTGCCTCTGTCAGCCCATGGGAGAGGTCTATCTTGCTCATCCTAGTCACATAAAAACAGTCACAAGAATGATGCTGTAATTGATATAAATATCAACAATACAACATTTGAGAAAACCTATCTCCCACACCCACATTTAACACATGTAAATCCACCTCGGTCAGTTCATCCAACTGCTGCGAGCTTGAGCTCGCGTTGCATACATACGGTGAGTAAAATCTAGGGAACAATGTCCTGATTGATTATGTACCTGTCCTAACAACCTCAATTCAATCCGCTAACATATCAGAAGGATGCAAATCACAATAGCTGCTATGTGCATGGTTAATCCATACACTATGAGATTCCTCTTGCTGCTGCCCAGCTACTTTGTGGCTACTTTGCAGCACCAATCCAGTACCACTGTGTGAGTACAGTATGTGTGATTCCCATGTGTGTACCGGTTGTATAGAGTACCCACACAGGTGCTCTAGAGTACTAAGCTGCACAACAGTGTACCTCTGGGTACAGCAGCAGTAAGAATCTGGTGGTGTATATAGCTAACATATCACCTCATCTCCTATGGGAAAGTTCAATAGCTCCCATTCAACATAATGAAAGTTGACCTCAAGTTGTGGCGTATGAGTTTTTGTAACGAAAATATCACTTTACAGTACACAGAAATTGGAGAAATATTTTTTTCTGTGGAAAATTTGGCTTCCAATGAAATGTAGATTTTTGACAGCCTAAATTTTACTCTCATCTAGTGTCAAGAGGAACAAATTTTCAGCTGCCACACAGTAACCACTTACACTAGGATCCACAACATACTCATCTATCAGGGCACAGTTCTATATAACCCCAATACATTTGTACATTCATTGAATGACCTTTGAAAACTTGGGTACAAAAACTCGTACTCTGCAACTTGAGGTCAAATTTTTCACTATGATTATTTAATTGAGGTTATTGAACTATGCCATTGGGATGAGGCCATTGTGGTCCATAGGGTTAGTTACAGTGATGGTGCATCATTATCTATTGTACCCAAGGCAGCTCTACACCTTCACCCAATGTTCCCATCCCATAATGAGCTAACCATATTTTTTCCCTGAATGGAATTCCCAATACTGTGACACTATAAAGTGATAAAATAAAATCCCTAGTACTACTACTAGTGTGTCAATTGGTAATGCACACCGCACAGGCTGTGTGTTAAGAGGATCGCTTGGTGGCCTTTCCTTGCTCCATGGCAATGGGCTATTCCAGCTGAAATCTATACACCCTATGGAAGACATGCCCTCAATCTCTCACACAGAGGGTACAGATGCAAATAAGAGTCACCCATTCAGGTAACCCCATTTGAAATTCACAATTCCTGTATGGAAGATTATAGTCATGTCTTTCCTAAGGGGTGTATGGATTTCAACTGGAATAGCACAAATTTGCACAATGAGCTATAATGATCTCACTCCCAGCAACAGAGTTTAATAATTCACATTCAACAATCATAGCTCAAAAGTTGACCCCTAGTACTTAGTAGTGGTGTACCCAACATAATCAAAGGTCATTCTATGATAGTACAAGCATATGAAGGTCAATGGACTATGTCCTGTCTATGAGCATGTTGTCAGCATTGCACCAATACTGGTAGTTATAAATCCAGTAAAAGTTGTTTATTCATGTACCATCCCATTCAACATATCATGTGATGGATCATGTGACATATGTAATATTCATCCGGTTGGGTGATGATAAATCTTGTAGAATGCCCAAGTATGGGTGCTCGTTTGAATCGTTATACGGAAAATGGTGGGGAAGAAAAGTAATGATATTTTGGATTTGTTGACTTTAAAAATATCTGTGCGCTAACAAAACCCCTGCGATAGGCCTCAAGCAAATGCAATTTGACATACTAAGAATGGCCGTAAATGTGTCAGCGAGTTACCATGGAAACCCAATCCGGTCAGCCATATTGGATTGCATGCGACAAGGTCAACGTACACAGGAATGGCTAGTTTACTGACCAATGGCAAAAAAACCCGAGGCTGGACAAAACCCCATGGCTAACTTAACAGGTCAGGGAGATATATCCACAAGCTGGTCAACCACTACAGCCAATGTGGACAGTGGTTAGCCACTATGGCCAACGTGGACAGTGGTCAACTACTATGGCCAATGTGTACAAATCAAACAAAGACAGCAAGATGGACGCCTACTATTGCGAGTGTTAGCTAAATACACACACGCAATATCTTATGAATGAATACTCTTGAGTGACCATTGATATATATTGGTCAGTGTCCGGTCAATATAAACAGTGACCACCTGTTGCATATATTATTACGTGTGAACAAACCACTCAATCACATTACAAATTTAGATCGCTATAATACTACCGAGTCGTGGTTATAAAACGTGGGTATGAGCGGGACCTTTAATCATTTACACGCAGGGTTATACGGTTTGAAAATCGTTTATTTATCGGTCTAGTTATCTAACCACAACATGCACCTAACACTTTGTTACTCATAATCCGAGACTGAAATTGGGTAAATAGAACACATATGGAATCCCAACCCCTGAATACATGTACATTGTACAGCAGCCTATGCATAATGCAACCTTTCAAAAAGCAGTCGTTAGTCGGCCAAACTCAAGCTCGATTTTTCTGCTCCGTTTAATTTGTATATAATACGTTACATCATGTTAAAAATACAACAGACCTGGCGTTTTAGCTTGCAAGAATAGAAAGTTACATTTTTTGAATTGCTGAAGAAAAAACACAGTTAAACGAAGGAACTGAAAGCTTATTTTCAGCTGTATTTGGGAATAAATTTGACCGATTTTCGACTCGTTTTTGTCGCTGACATCTCTTATGGACTATTTACTCCCACTCAGCTATACAAATACCCTTTTCAATGCACAAATGGTATTCATCAACAGGAATGAGGAAAGAATCATAAAATTGTTGGAATAATTCATATTTTTAAAAAACTGGTATATATTTGAGAACCTCAAAATTGACTGTAATAAGAATATAAACATGCCTATATTTGATTAAGTGGGTATTGAGTATACTCTTGAGTAAAGTTGACATTTTTTGAAAATAAGTATTTTCTTCTTTCCCATGTTGTCATACTTGCGTGCAACATATTAAGAACACAGTTTGTAAGATAAAGGTGACGCTGCTGAACTCGGAAAACATACTATTGAATTACACACACATGTACACTTTTGTAACAAAACAAATGGCAAGGTTTTTTTCTGTTTTTTGCATTAAAGAAAAAACAAATTAAATCAGGAAGTTCCCAAAATTAAACAGTTTGTGGCCTGAAGTAAGCATAAACACATATTTTAAGCATCCGAGTATAGGTGTTTCAGCTTGCTATCTACTGAAGATAATGATGACAAATACTATCTACTGAAGATAGCAAATACTATCTACTGAAGATAGCAAATACTATCTACTGAAGATAGCAAATACTATCTACTGAAGATAGCAAATACTATCTACTGAAGATAGCAAATACTATCTACTGAAGATAGCAAATACTATCTACTGAAGATAGCAAATACTATCTACTGAAGATAGCAAATACTATCTACTGAAGATAGCAAATACTATCTACTGAAGATAGCAAATATTATATCCTTCATTAATATATTCTCGTTCATTAATTGGTTAAACGACTGTCATGTGACCAAAAATAGTTTTGCTATTTTGTAAAGCAGTGGAAAAGCCGATTGATGAGGGAATGAGGTACTATTCAAAGTACTATTTCCGGGAAATAGTTTTACTATCTCCCTCTGAGCGCGTATGACCTCATAGCAGCGTCGCAGTTCCTAGTGGTCGGTGCAACTCGCCACATACGCTGGATATCGCTACCGGTTTAATGTGTAGCAAGTCATGTTGTCTTGTGAAGCACACAAGCAGCTACAACTAGTAGGCCTACAATCAGCACAGAAGTGCAGCTAAAAATCTGGCGGTTTCATGGCATAGGCTAATCTAAGTTACATCAGGATCAATATCTTATAATATTGGACGGCGAAATAACAGAGAACATGCATAGAGGTTTACAACATTACAACGGTAAGCTTTATAGCCACTCAACTGGAGTGCGTGCTTTGTGCATGTAGGCCTATGTGCATGCATTCAATCAAAACAAAGCAAGGCCAGCCTAGCCTTGACTCGGGCCTAGCTTAGATTTATGCATAGGCCTATGTATGATAAAGCCGGCCTTTCTAATATTTTAACCAATTAATGAACAAAGAATATATTAATGAAGGATATAAAACAAATATTTACTGCTCTAAATTCGGGATCTGGTGGAATCTATTGGTCCCCTCGGTGAACTGGAAACCGTGAGCCTACTATTTCCCTCGACCTGGCGACCAATAGATTCCACCAGATCCCTCATGAGCAGTAAATATTTGTATACTATCTACTGAAGATAGCAAATACTATCTACTGAAGATAGCAAATACTATCTACTGAAGATAGCAAATACTATCTACTGAAGATAGCAAATACTATCTACTGAAGATAGCAAATACTATCTACTGAAGATAGCAAATACTATCTACTGAAGATAGCAAATACTATCTACTGAAGATAGCAAATACTATCTACTGAAGATAGCAAATACTATCTACTGAAGATAGCAAATACTATCTACTGAAGATAGCAAATACTATCTACTGAAGATAGCAAATACTATCTACTGAAGATAGCAAATACTATCTACTGAAGATAGCAAATACTATCTACTGAAGATAGCAAATACTATCTACTGAAGATAGCAAATACTATCTACTGAAGATAGCAAATACTATCTACAGAAGATAGCAAATACTATCTACTGAAGATAGCAAATATTATCTACTGAAGATAGCAAATACTATCTACTGAAGATAGCAAATACTATCTACAGAAGATAGCAAATACTATTTACTGAAGATAGCAAATACTATCTACTGCAGATAGCAGCTGCTATCTACTCAATGGAGGAGGGCAATCAAATGATGATACCAATAAACTTGAATTCAGCTATCTACTGAAATAGGCAAGTGCCTGATATGAAATACCATGAAATGAATAATGAGCCAATTCATTTCACATGACTATCTACTGAAGATAGCAAATACATGATATGAAATACCATGAAATGAATGAGCTAATTCATTTCACATGGCTATCTACTGAAGACAGCAAGTACATGATACTATGAAAGGAACACGCCCATTTATTTCACACGGCTATCTACTGAAGATAGCAATTTGATATACAATACTGGGCTATTCTAGTTGAAGTACATCTTCTATGGACGACATGACCTTAGTCTTCCATGCAGGGAGAGTTCTAAATTAGAAGCGGTTGACTGAATGGGTGACTCCATTCGACATCTACACCCTCTGTGTGAGAGATAAAGATCATGTCTTCCACAGGGGGTGCATGGATATCAACTGGAACAGCCCACTCCCTCCCAAATAAAATGCAGCACATTTTACAGGTTGTCGATGACCACTATGGCCCATACCATTCAATGAAACAACAACACAGGGACAACAAAAGCACATACTCTAGACAGTCCACAATTGACCTTCCCAGTCAGGATCAGCTCCCCAAGTTTTGTATGTGACACAATGTGATGTAAATAAATTGTCTGGTGGAATTTCAATATTTACACAAGAGCGTAATAATCATCCGCAGGGTTCGAACCTGCAACCTCTTGGAACACCCTAACGATTGAGCTAATTTGACATCTTGACTAGAGAAGTAAGAACTTGAATTTATTAAGTATACTCAGAATGTATATCTGCTGTATCTACTAAGTATATTACTTGGAAAGGCAGAAAAGCTATCTACTGAAGATAACAAACAAACATCAAAACTGACTAAAGGTGACCAGATTTAACATCTATCTTGGTTAAATACAGGAGCAGTTTTATAATCAGTCAATTTTATCTCCTGACAGAAAGAAAAGGAAATTAGACCTTTTATAATGTTGCAAATGGACTTCCATGACTATCTATCAAAGATAGCACATACTTAATGTTACAATGTACTGACTGCAGCAGCAGTACATTATACCCGTAGGCAATGTTTCAATCGAAGCACCACATAAATAGCGCAACACAAAATCATTTAAGAAACCATTTTTGGAACTCTGTTATCCCAAATATAGAATCAATCATTGCAAAGTCTTGAGGATTTATATTGGGCCATTCTAGGTGAAATCCACAACCCCCTGTGGAAAACATGACCTTAATCTCCGAAACAGGAGGTGTATTATAAAGTCACCTATTCAGGTAACGGTAACCCCATTTGAAATACACATTTCCTGTGTGGAAGATTACGTCATGTCTTCACACTCCCTGTGTGGAAGATTAAGGTCATGTCTTCCATAAGGGGTGTAAGGATTTCAACAGGAATAGCCCAATCATCTCCAAGTCTTGAGGATTTACATTGTGTGGAGGGCGAGTTTGGTTCAAATCGACCTTTTACTAAAGCAATTTCAGCCAGAAGCAGAAGGTTCGTCTTACAACATGGCCTCTCATGGCTACGATTCCCACACGTCCATGTGAAAAAACATTTACACAGCGACGCTAGTTAAATGCGCTAGCACGCACCCTGACCACACTTTTGACACAGTCGGAAAGGGGAGAAATCCAGCAAATAGGGCCGACGAACAAACGTGTCGTTTGTAGTGTTTTAACAACTCCTGTCAGGGAAAGTTAACCTATTTATTTTAATATTGCCTTGAGCTTCTCAAAAAGTGAAAGTATGTCAACAGGTGGAAGCATTGAGCAGCTCCATTTGAAACTCGCCCTCCCTCTGTGCAAGATTCAGGTTGAATCTTTCTCAGAGGGTGTATGAAAATCAAATGGAACTGCCTAATGTGCCAATTCGATACTCCCCCTGTGGAATATATTTCCAAAATCTTTCACAGTGGTAGTGTGGATTTTAAATGGAATACCCCATTTGAAGGTCAGAGAGCACTCACAAAAAAACATTCATAAGTTATTCAGAAACTAGTTAAAAATTGAAACCAATCCTACCAATTGTTATTGCAAATTTAACATCTTGAAATTTAAAAAAAAATGTTTTTATAGCTAAATGCTAAAACAACAATCATGACATACCTAAAACCAAATTTGAAATTTACACGAAAAGCATGCTTAAATTAGGACTAGTCTACATCTGTTTAGCACCTCTGAAGATCATAACCCTTACAATTTTGAGGGTAAATTTTGTACTATTTGAAGATTTTTAACAAAACATTTGTGCAATATTCATTGACCTTTCCTTGCATACTGTAACGTGAAATATTTTCGCATTACAATAATTTTCACACTTTTCGCATTGGAAGCAGCTACCGCAAAAATAGCAACACGCAAATGTATTCCTTTTGAGTATAGTTCAATGTATAGAAGATTAGAAATGCAAATTTTAAAACAAGTAAAAATGTTCAAAATTGGCAAAGTGAAAAAAATGACATGCGTGAAAATTTCCTCTTTTACAGTAATAAGCTTCACACTCTTCTACAAATGAACTTTAACCCTGAAACTATCGGCTTTTTTACAGCGTTTTTGATTGGTTCATTACGCAAAATATTAATCTGAGTGACCAATCAAAATATAGCTTCGAGATCTTTGAGCTAAATTCTTTTCAGCCTAAGCTACCACCATTCTAACAATGTTCCTGATTGGCTCAATAAAGCATATTAGTCATCTTGTAACCAATCAGCAGTTAGCATACATGGGGTTAAACACACCGGGATGGAAAAAAAGATATGCAGAGCTCATAAAGATGCATGCCTGCGGCCGACACTAGCCTATATTATTGTTTTCTAGACTAATGCCTCGTCAACCCGTTTTTTTTCTTTCCAAAGAGAGAAGTATCGTAAACACATTTTGAAAATTGAACATTAGCTTCAGAAATACATATTTGATGTTGAATTGTTGATGAATTATATTATTGAGTATGTCATAGATTCATTTGATGGATTATACTACAGGAGGCTTTTATGTTAAAACATCATCAAACAAAAAGAAATCCTAGTTAAAATCCACAAAGATTTAGCTGAAGTCTTCCACAGAGGGAGTAAGAGCTTTGACTAGAATAGCCAAATAGGGTAACTTCCATTTGAAATACTCACTTGTGGGAGATAAAGGTAAAGCCATAAATACAGGGGGAGTATAGGTTTCAAAATGATTACCACTGACCAATTACATTAAAAAAACATACTCCATGTGTGGTAGATATTTCCAAAATCTTCCACAGGGGTAGTGTGGATTTTAAAATAGCCCATTATTCCCATTAATAAACCATCTTTTGTTTGTCAATCAGTCCTCATAATAATCTTTATATGTCTAAAAATAACAAACAAAACACCTTAATCAGTTCTCCATAGAGATATACTCAGCTATCAGCACACATATGTATGTGGAGCATATTGTGGAGCCACGTCCCATCTTGCCAACTTCGCAAATTAGATTAGTAAAACGTACACGGCCCATAAGGTCTTCAAATTGGAAATGGATATTTATGGAAATTGATTATTAAAATGTCTGTTCTACCCAGAGGGGGTGTGTGACCCCCCTTGGTACTCTTGTCGGTGGGATGTTGATGTATCATATAATTAAAGGGATACTTTGATACAGGGTGATCAAAAAAATTAACTCCATGCTCATAAAATATGTCAATGTGATTGCATTTGAAACTTAATTATCAATTAATATTTCAGTTTTGTAGTTTTTCCTGTGAGCTGCCAAATAATATCCAAAGTGTGCACATCATCGTCATAGTGCATTACTGGAGGAAGGGGTTTGTTCCCAGTCCTTTCCCCAATGGCCTTTTCATAATATGAGCTAGCAGCTTAAACTGTTACCTGGATTTCCATTATTGCATACTGATTGGGACATTCCATTTAAAATCCACACTCCCCCGTGGAAGATTTCTAAAGTCTTGGTCAGCACAGAGGGGGTACAGGCTTCAACTAGAATAGACAACTGGGTAACTTCCATTCGAAATACTCACTTCAGTTGTGTATGGGTTTCATAATAATTAACACTAGCAATAGATAAGTGAAAACGAACTGAATTTAGGTATATATTCACCACTCTAATCTCATAACAACTGCATTATATTACAGACTACTTCACACATATTTCATATCACTCTCTAAAAGAGAACACCCGATGCGGCGATGACCTCACGACCTTGAACCAATAGCCATATTGCTTCTGTAGTACGGAAATGTCCGTGGCTACTTCCTTTGAAACACACACCACATAGCTTCTAACAAAACCATGACCTGCGTAATCACCACAGGGACAAGGAGTTGGGTTCCTCTTGCGTCTTTGTTTTCAGGTCGAAAAAATGTCAAAAAGATACATTTTGAGTATCTTGGTCGAGTGAATATTCTCCCCTTCTTGGAATCGCAATAATGCGCCGTGCCGCACGACTCCGCACTCTCTCAAGTACAAATGCAGTATCTGATTGGCAATTTACCAGCAGATACCGCCCTCTACATTAGGAGCAGACAGGTATACGCTGTTATTTTCCCATACAGAATTTTTCACGTTTTTGGAAAAAGTACAATTTTTTTATTTTGCGGAATTCATGTAACTGTAAAGTAACTTTATGTAAAAACTGTATTTTCGCGCCTGCACACCCACTCACAAAATTTGCCAAAATAAAACCCTTGTGAAAAAACCCTGCGTATACAGTAGTTGCCTCTCAGATAAGAAGACAGTATCAGTTACATTGTTTTCTTGTAGTTACAGCATTTTGAATTTGAGCGCAGATTGATTAAAAAACACCTGTCTCCCAACGTAAAAAGGCCGAATCTGGAAGAACCAGAGGGATAATGGCACACACACTATCTGTGTATAGGTCAAACTGTGTAAAAAAAAAGGATGCATTTAGTTGAGATGGGGCTATTATAGCCTTCTCTTAAGCTTACTTGAAGCAAATGCTATTACCACTAAATGCATTTTACCTTCAGGTATAAAAAATGCTCAAGATATAATGGCTATATCTGGACCCAGGGTCAAGGAAACCTTGGAGCACCTTGTCTCCTCTTATGAACATCTCTGCACGGTACAGTTTCAGTTTTTCCTACAAATTGTTGTGTCTGGATTTAAAGCAATATTTCGGTTAAATTATCATTTGTTTTGTTCTAAAGAAAGCCAGTTTTTTTTAATCGAGAAATATCCACATGAAAATTGTGACATAATCTTCAAAAGGCTGCGATTGAGTTGTACTAAATTACTTAGGTCCGGAATAAGACATATGTAGGTTGCCTACTCTCTAAATGTAAAAGAGTGAAAATTTCACTCGGAACTTGGAGTGATTTCATTCTCACTCTATTCGAGTGGTTAGTCGTTCTTTTAGAGTGAAAAAAAGCTTCTACTCGGTCAATCTAGATTCACTCCTTACAGAGTGATCCAAAATTACCGCTCAATTTCAGAGTGAAATCAGAATCACTCTTTGCGGAGTGAATCCACAGTTCGTACAGCCAATCAGAAAGCGGATTTTCGCATGAAAAAATTGTGATTATTCATTCGGCGAATTAATCGTTGGAGCAATGGCGGTGGAGTTGTCAGTAGTCAGGAATGGGCGAGGCAGTTTGGCGAAGAAATAGCCAATATTTTCGTCGGTAAGTATACTTTGAACTATTTTATTTATATGTTGAATCATTGCAGATTGTAATCGACAACAACTAAAATCTGATGTTACTGTCTCAAAGGTGATAATTGTACCCATGAAGCTTCTTCCCTTGTTGAACACATTGATTCACATTGTCGGTCCGGCATTACGGTGGCACACTCATGGACTGCTATGCATACCTGGTACATGTATTACTTCGATCATAAACCTGTAAATGATTGAGTGTACTTGTGTAATGTTTGTTATACTGCGTCAGCCTTTTTATTGTTAGTATGTACCCGATCACATCTCCGAGTCCGATGATGCGATGCGCTTAATAAGTCATGCTATACATACCAGTAGCCACAGGATCACATGCAGCAAGGCCAGGCCATACCTAGCTAGGCTTAGGCCATAGGGCCAGGCTAAAGCATAGGCATGTTATCTCTGACCAGTCTCTAATTTATCATGTTTATATACTGCAGCATGTTATATATATCTGCATGTGTGATGCCAAAAGTCACAGAAGACTATAGGCCTCTATGTCTGACCAGTCTCCAAAAGGCTTTACTATAGTTCAGCACGTCTACCTGCATGTGTGATGCTAGGCCTATAGTCCTACGTCACTAAGCTTTTAAGCATGCCAAAATTACCATTTTAATCTTAATTAACATGTAAAAATACTTATTGTGTTTTAATTCCTTTGCTCACAAAAATACATGAATGAATGAACATTTTGTGCCTATTTCTGTGATTATTTTTTGTCAGTCTCATTCACTTCTTTATTTCAAAGCTATTAACTCCAAAAGAGTGGTTTTTCCACTCCTCTTTGGAGCTGTATGAGTGACCACTCCTTTTGGAGTGAAATTCACTCTCCCTAAAGAGTGATTTTATTCACTCTTTTTTTTCGAGTGAATTTCCTCACTCTTTTTGAAGAGTGAATTTCACTCTAAAAGGAGTGGTCACTCATACAGCTCCAAGGAGGAGTGGAAAAACCACTCTTTTTGAGCTGTTTTTCACTCTTTCACATTTAGAGAGTAAGGCTTTGAGTTTGATCCTGACTACCCGGCCTGACTACTTTAAGCTGGATTAAACCACATGAATAGTCTGTGACTGACTTGATCCAAATAATTTTGGTCCGGTTAAAACCATATTAAATAGTCCTTTGACTTGATCCGGATTACTGGATGAAACCACATCAAATAGTATGTGAATGACTTGATCCACATCACACGGTCCATATAAAGCTGTGTCACATAGCCTCATATGAATAGGCCCCACCCAAGATGCTGTGATTGACTTATCAACTATTCATGTTGTTGTTTTAGGTCTCTCTTAGTAATGACTACAGTATAATTAAAACTTGTCACATCCAACGTGTCAAGTTGGTCATGTGCACCAATTATTAGGGGTTATATCGATCAAAGCCAGTCACAGCATTATAAGGTTTCTGGATAGTTTCATAAAGGAGTTATTTTGTGATCCTCACATCCTCTTTTTATGACATTTTTCAGCAGATATCTAAAAAAATACTTATTCCCAAAATAATCAGTTGATACCGATATTGCGTTTGATAGTTATGCATGATTATGTGTATTACACTGCTCCATAGGCCAAAGTGTTGTAATTTAAGTCTGGTGTGTCAGAACAAAATACAATTTTTATGGAATATTCCGACATGCTCTGCTACATTGCATAGATGAGCCATGGGGAGTACACACAGAATGCACCATGGAGAGATACTGTATTTGTATGTCTCAGCTACAATACATTTCATGTAACATAAGATAAGTGTTAAGTCAACATGACAGAAGACTTTCATCTCATGCCATCCATTGGAGGATCACGAGTTTGACCAAACTGGGTCAAAATAAAGGATACGCTATGACCCACAATGATCTAATTCTCATTACACAGTTCTCTAACCTCAATTCAACAACCAGTGCTTAGAATTTGACCTCAAGTTGTGGAGATGAGTTTTGGTACCCAAAACATTGGATGGTCGTCATATGAATTAACACGGTCAGGACTTTGCCCAGTTTGGTGAGCATGTTTGAGGTGAGATCCTAATGATACTTGTGCTAATCTAGGGTGCCATTTTGTTGATGTGTGTGTGATGTCACTCACAAGATGTTGTATAATACATTATAGTAGGTCACAAGTAATAATTAGGTCTTCTGTTCTACCTAAAAGACAGCATTCTTAACACTCTGCAGACTGCAGACAACAAGTTTCAATTTTTATTCAAAAGATTTCAGAATTGTGTCTTTTTATGACAATATTTGGGATCAGCATGAAAAATACATTAAAATGAGTACAAACAAGACTAGCATTGGTTCAGTGGTTTTTAAGATAGCTCTTAATATTTGAGAAAATCTCTCAAAACTTGGACCTTTTATGTTGAAATGAATGAAGCCTATGGCTAGCACACAGATCAATGGTCAGCGCTTGGTAGATGTGGGCCAGTCTGTAACCCAATTATTAAGTCTACTCCTAACCAAAGTGTATTATATATATCAGGACTATTATAGATCACACACAAAACAAACTAGCAACAGTTTACATTTCATGAAATCCTAGATTGGTCCATACAAAGCACAAATGACAACTTTTCAAACCAAGTCATGTAAAGTTGGCTCAACACCAAAGTTTGATAAAGTAGGTCAGTAAAAGACCTTATTATTACATATCCTCCTGACCAACTGTGTATTATACAATATGTCATGAGTCGATCAAACTCACAACAAACTAGCAACATATTATGAAACCCTAGATTGGTACCATGCCTTAAATGGCAGATTCCCTAACCATGTCATGTACAGTCGGCTCAAGAACAGAGTTTGGTCAAAGTGGGTCAGCGCTTAGACCTCATAAAGAACTGCCCAGAAGGAAAGGGGACAAGACAGTGATAGCGAGATATACACAGAAAAAAAACAGGAGAGAAAAAGAGAGAAAATTGCATTGATTTTGCCGCCATGGCAAATGCTGGTCGTTTCCACGCGACCAGGCCGAACGTGTGTAAGCTTATAGTGGCTTGCTTTATTTGGGCTAAAAATGTGTATTTGAGAGGCACATGGTAAGCATCTAATTTAACACACATTGAATGAGGGGTTTCCTTACATGATGTAAGATGCTTAACACACTGTCCTATATTAAATCTATTGCTCAAGAGGAGAATTTGAAAAATTATAAAAACTTGCGCTGTTTTGGCCAAACTGATACCTACAATGGTTATCAGTGAACATTGGTTTCACTTTGAGCTATTCCCATTGAAATCCATACCCATGTAAGGCATGACCTTAATCTTCCACGCAGAGAAAGTGAATTTCAAATGGAGGTTACCTGAAAGGGTGGTTCCATTTGAAACTTACACCCCCTGTGTGGGAGATTAAGGTCATGGGGGTGTATTGATTTCAACTGGAATGGCCCATTGAGACATCTATTCTCATCATTCTCATTTACTCGGCAAATAAAATCAAAAATGTTTTAGTCGTCACAAACTAGGGCTAGATTAAAAAGCTATTGTAACCATGGAAACCTAAGCCCATCTAGATCCAGCCACTCCTAATGGTCATCTCTCTAAAGAAATCTTAATGTCCATCACTCCGTCATTATGCCCTGATCGTTTAATTGCTTCCTACTTCCACAAAACAATGCATTATCCTAATTACTGCCTGCCAACCCACCGACTGACTGACCAAACATGTGTCCACACAAAAGACACAACCTCTGAGGATTCTGAACCTCTGAGGTTTCAGCCGGAGTTTCCGGTTGCGTGAATGCACTCAGGCGAATTCTCCACCCCCATTAACCCTCAAGTGAACATCTCAACCCCCTAATTAACTTCAAAGAGGACTCTTAAGTGTATAGCTCTTTTCCTAATCTCTAGATTTCACTAATCTCTAGATTTCACTAATCTCTAGATTGCAACCTTGATTTCTTAAGCATCCAACATCTGTATCTTGCCCATTTCAAATTTCTCCAAATTTGTATATGGGATTCACTTCTACCCAACTTTTCCAGTTTTGATCAAAAGCACCACATGGACATGACTCGGAGCAATGTGGGATTGATTTTCTAAACTTAAAGGTTTCAACCTCTTGAGATTTGTATCTGTCTGAGCACATTTCAAGTGATTTGCTTACAAAATCCACTTTTATCTTCCAATTGAAACCAGCCCACAAGGTTTTATACTCCTTGGGGACTCAGAATTTGAAACATCCTACCTTTAACAAATATAATGCCATTGAACTGGAGGTTTTAAGCCAAATATGGTGCAAAAGTGAAAAACCTTTTGTCTGCAAATGTTCTGAGGGGAACAAGTCACATAAATCTTGCAGGTAAATCTGTTACCATTTCATCTTCAAATTTGCCAAATGTTCTATTGAATCTGTGAGGTTTCTATTGTTGCTGATGATGCAACTTAGGCTTAACCTCACACGCACTAAAGTAGGGGTGGGTAAATAGGTACACGTACCAATCCAAAAAATTTGCTCCTATTGATAGTTTGTTGGAAGTTCTCAACTCAGTAAGCCAACAGACACTAAAATCACATGTTTTGACAAAATTTCCTTTAAAATAATGTCCACAAATACAATCAAACAATAAGTTACTAACTAATATAACATACAAGATTAATAAAACCACAGATGACAAACATTGGTCAATTACTTCTTTAATGTCAATAAACTCAAGCAATTTAGATACAGCTCTCTTCAATGTCCAAGTCATAAATTCAGCAAACATGTTTATCAAAATTGCTCTACTAATAACACAAAATCTACAAGTTTTCTTCTTGCCTTGTTTAAAAAGCGATACCCTCATCAAGACGGTCACCGTGAGGGCAACAAAGTGAGATATAGAGCCAGAGAAATTTCTCACTGATTAGAAATAAAGCTCCAGTTTGCTTGGAGCATTGGGCTATTCCAGTTGAAATCCATACACCCCCTATGGACTTTTAATCTTCCATACAGGGAGTGTGAATTTCAAGTGGGGTTACCTGAATGGGTGACTCCATTTGAAATCTACACTCCCTGTGTGGAAGATTAAGATCTTCCATAGGGGGTGTATGGATTTCAACTGGAATTGCCCATTTTGTGGTCATTACCGACTATGCATTCCATCATTCTATCTCATCCTGCCTACCTACCAGCCTACCTCAGAGAATCACACATTCCCATGATGCACTTCTCTAATGCCTCTAAAACATGAAACAAAATATTGACAAATTAAAACAATGGGCTATTCCATTTAAAATCCACACTCCCCCTGTAGAACATTTTGGAAACATCTTCTACAGGGGGAGTATGAAATCAATTGAAATGACCGCATTATGCCGCAGCTCCATTTGAATTTCATACATACCCTGAGAAAGATACAACCTGAATCGTCATCAATGTTGAGGACAATATTGAGGAGGAGGACAAGTAGACCCTTCAAAAAGTAATGTTACAACACTCTGTATCTGAATGTAAACCAGAGCGCAGACATGGTCCCTTTAAAAAAGTTGCAACTAATGTACAATGCATCATGGGATAGGTATCCAATAACTCTCCAATTCTCTCCATTAGTATGTAATCATTTCAAGTCCCTCAAGACAATTTAAACCAAGCCCACGATGCAGGTGTGGACTTGTTTGTTTATTTATACACAGGACTGGTCCCGTGTAGACGATGAAATGTTCCTCACCACTGGCAACAGGTCAGGTTGGCTGTTGAGTTTAAAGTGATGTGCAACAAAACTACAAATTTAAAGTTTCAAAATCAGTTGCTTTGTTTCAGATACAACTCTATGAAATCTATGTGTACATTGCTTGCTATCTACCCCTGATATAGTCATTGATAAACTCGCCGCATAAAAGTTTGCTATCTACCCCTGATATAGTCATTGATAAACTCACCACATATAAATTGGCCATCTACCCCTGATATAGTCATTGATAAAGTCACTACAAGTTTGCTATCTACCCCTGATATAGTCATTGATAAACTCACCACATATAAATTGGCTATATACCCCTGATATAGTCATTGATAAAGTCACTACAAGTTTGCTATCTACCCCTGATATAGTCATTGATAAACTCACCACATATAAATTGGCCATCTACCCCTGATATAGTCATTGATAAAGTCACTACAAGTTTGCTATCTACCCTGATATAGTCATTGATAAACTCACCACATATAAATTGGCCATCTACCCCTGATATAGTCATTGATAAAGTCACTACAAGTTTGCTATCTACCCCTGATATAGTCATTGATAAACTCACCACATATAAGTTGGCTACAATCATCTGTTGTCAAATCTTAGAATTTCATTATTTGGACACCTGTACGAGGTACGGGTAACTCAAACTCGGTGACAATAAACCTTGTGACCGGGGGAACAGTTTCCTATCTACCATATAGCCCCTGATACACTCACTTTATGTTAATTTTGCTATCTACCTCTGATAAAGTCAATGATAAACTTAATTTACTTAAGTTTGCTATCTACCTCTGATATAGTCATTGATAAACTCACTAAACCTAAGTTTGCTATCTACCTCTGACATAGTTATTGATAAACTCACTATCTACCCCTGCTATAATAGTAATTGATAAACTCCTAACACATAACCATTGATAAACCCATTTTTCATAAAGTATATTGTCTACAATATATCTTCCCCTTGATAAACTCACTTTTCTAGTTTGCTATCTACCCCTGATATAGCTATTGGTAAACTCACTTTTCAAGTTTGCTATCTACCCCTGATACAGCTATTGGTAAACTCATTTTTCAAGTTTGCTATCTACCCCTGATATAGCTATTGGTAAACTCACTTAACATAAGTTTGCTATCTACCCCTGATACAGTCTTTGATAAACTCACTAAACTTCAGTTTGCTATCTACCCCTCAGATCGATAAACTCACAAACTTAAGATGGCAACCTACCTCTGTCTGATATAGTCACTGATGAACTAACTGCACATAAGTTTGCTGTTGGTGTTTTAACCCTGATATTGTCACTGATAAACTCACTAAACATAATTTTGATATCTTCCCCTGATATAGTCATTGATCAATTTACAACACGTAAGTTGGCTACCTCTGGTATGGTATTGATAAAACTCACTAAGTTTAGTATCAACAATTAATATAGTCAATGGCAAACTTACTGTACCTAACTTTGCTATATGTATACACAGTTATCAAAGGTATTGATAAACTCTGTTCATATTAGTTTGCTACCTACCCCTGATATTGTCATGAATAAGCTCATAATGCTCAACTTTGTTATCTATATAGTTACTGCTAAATATTGGACAAATTTGCCACTTCAATCATCTATTTATTTTCATTGCTCCTCTATTTCTAAGATGATCCTTTAAGAGCTATTTACTGTGTCAATCCTCCCCATCTTGGAAATGAAATATCCGTAAGCTGACCATATGCCATGGCTTCTCAACATTCGACACACATGCATCGTTTATTCAATTATACCTCACTGAATAAAACATGGAATAAATTGTAGGGTAACTCGGTCGCTTGGTTGGACACACACCGTTAGCAACTGAGTTTTTAACCCCTACTGTCTTTCTAGTACCTCTGATTGGTTCATTACATAATATAATCATCTGGGTAACCAATCAAAATAGTGCTATTAGATCTTTTAGCAATTGTACGCTTAATCCCCTTCAGCCCTACCAACCTTTGGTACCATATCTCTGATTGGTTCAATACAGGATACAGCCCTCATTGCAACCAATCAAAATAGTTCTTTGATAGAGACCTGTAATTCATTGGTAGTATCCAAGGGGTTAACTATTGAAACAGTAATACACATGGAAAAGGCGTCGTACTGTCTCTGCAAAACAGGGGGAAGGTTTTATGGTTCCCGGTCAACCAAAACCGACCAAGTGACCATCACCGTCATGTTAGGACAAGCCCAACTGTTTACAAAGTCTTGACCACCTGGACTCAGAACTGACCGCAACAACATGTGACCAGAGGTATTGATAAGCATGTCTTGGGCACGCTACTGACCAGGCGATGCCAGTGTTGACCGATACTGTGTTAAAGGTCTCACCTTTCTTGTTTATTGGCTACATCTCAATTGCCCTTTACTGATCAATTTAATGAGAATTGGCTGATTTTTTTTTCCAATCCACCTGTATAGATAGCCATCCCACACATTAGGCTATTGCAGTTGACATCCATACGCCCCTGTAGAAGACAAGATTTTAATTTCACACACAGGGGTGTAGATTTGAAATGGAATCACCCATTCAGGTAACCCCATTTTGAATTTCACTGTAAAAGTGGGAACTTTTGTGGAACCCAGCTACTGTTTAACCGCTAAAATACAAACATGCAAATATGTTCTCTTAAGCATTATGTCTGTACAAAAACTCAAAATCACAAATTTAAGAACATGTAAAGTATTGCAAGATCTGCAAAGCGTGAAAAATTATGTGTGCGAAAATTACCACTTTTACTTCTAGTATAGCACACCTGTCAGGCACAATCTTCAAATGGAGTCTTTAAACTCTTTCTGTCAAGTGTTCTCAATTAAAGTTAAAACTCTTTAACATTTCTTTCTCTCTTCAAACCCTTTAACATTTCTTTTCTCTCTTCAAACCATCCCAATCCCTCATCCGTATCAATCATTAATCAATAAATCTGATGAGATATCGTCTCCGAGCGCTAATTAACGGATCGTTTTGGATTCGCTTCCAGACGGGACAACTCGCTACCATTTTTTACGACAGACTACATAACTCATCTATTAGTAACCATATATGGCAAATTTCACGCACACACTTTGCCATAAAAATAACTTGAAATCTCCTTACATTGACAGAGTGCTGTTCGACATACCAGACTATAAACTCCTTAATCTTATACTTATACTATAATCCTCAGCATCATTCCTTTTTCATCTCAGTTTTAAATGTCAAAATCACATCAAAATTCTATTACGGCTAAGACCTGAAGGTTTTCTTCCCTTTCCATCCATGTTCTTATTTTTACACGTGCCCTTGTCTCTTAACTTTAAGCACATTTAAATCCCTGAAGTATTAACTTTTTGATGATGACGAACAAGATTTTCCACTCCGCTGGCCACTTTTCCGCTTGACCAGAAGGGGCTGTGGGCAGAGTCAGTTCAAAGCTGCAGCTTTTTTTGCTTTTCCATACCACTACAGTCGGCTATGGCCTAATTCCTTTCCGATTCATCTCACGATTACGGCAGTCTAAATTGTTTCCCAGGGCAGGGTTGCCAGACTCGCCTGGTTACATTGCAGTGTTTACTCAATCATTCTAGTGAAGTAGTGCCCTTGAATTTGATTATTAAAATCCCCACTTCAGTTCTTATACTGTACATATAGGCTATTCCATTTGAAATCTACATCCCCACTGTGGAATATTTAGCTTAAGTCTTCCACAACATGCGCATGTGTTTCAAATGGAAAAGACAATTGGACAACTTCCATTTGAAATACTTTGCCGAAAATATAGGAAAAGCCATATACAGGGGGAGTATGGGTTTCACAATAATTAACCCTAGACAATTACATTTAAAAACACACTCCCTCTGTAGAAGACTTTTCTTACATCTTCCACTAGAGTATGACAGATTTCAAATAGAAGTCAATTAAATACAATTTTCTGACAGAAGTTTTATTGCTTGATGCATCCATACTTTAAAATATTTCTTAGAACTGAAATTTTCTGTCCAAAAATCTTGACACCAAAACTGACATTTTGTAGTAATTTTTGTTTTTGTTTCAACTCAGGTGAGTGGCCAGTGAAGAGGAGATCCGGGGCCGTGTTGTCTAGCGTTTTGGACCCTCAAGTGCTGGTGTTGCTGTATCGCTCCGGACAAGCGGTCACTTGAGTGGACATTGGCTACAAATGCAGTGCTTATGACTAGTCTGCGCCAAAGATCTCTTGTGTGTCATGGCGGCTCGGTTAAATTTTCAAAACATGGAAATTAGGATTTGTATTAAAGGGGTAACTATGACATTATTCGATGGAACTTAAACCAACGCAAGGGTCATCAAGTTATATAAGTAACAAAAGTGACAAAAGTCCAGTCCAGTGGCCGTTGTCATATCCTAAGGACCATAATTATGTGTTTGTGTGACCACCGTGATGCAATTTAGGCACAAGCTTTTGAAATGTGGTGAAGAGCTGCAAATGTTCCTCTGATGTCCTCAACAAGTGCAAGTGTCTACCTGTTTTGGGTTGAATTTGGCTATTCTATTAAAATCCACACTACCCCTGTAGAAGATTTTGGAAATATCTTTAACAATGGGAGTATGAATTTCAAAAGGAATGAACACTTTAGGCAGCTCCATTTGAATTTCATACACTCTCTGAGAAAGATGCAACCTGAATCTTCCACTCAGGAGGGGTGAGTTACAAATGGAGCTGCTAATGTGTTCATTCCATTTGAAATTCATACTCCCCCTGTGATTGATATTTCCAAAATCTTCCACACAGGTAGCGTGATTTTTGAATGGAAAAGCCCATTCCAGCTGAATAGTGTGTAAGATTTTGAAATCTAACATCATTCCAGTTGGATCCCTGTGGAAAATTTACACTACTGCTGCCTCAATACCTCAATTCCAGCTAAACTAAATGCCCATCAATTCAATTAACATGTCCATTTTATGGCAAGATTAAACTCTTGTAGATTATAACAATTGAATTCACATTTATCATAGATAAAAGTGAAATGTTATGACAAGTTTAAGCTCTGCAAACTACAACATTTCAATTCACATAGATTATGTTATATGAAACACCATCTGGACCAAGTGATATTTTATGACAAGTTAAAGCTCAGCAAACTACCTCTTAATTCACATCCATGATGTGTTGATCTGAAACAGTATCTCAACCAAATTCCCCTCATCCACATTGACCACACACACTCACCTGCCATGTCACTATGGACCACAATAGCCTCATCCCAGTGGCATGGTCCAATAACCTCAATTAAACAATCATAGTGCAAAATTTGACCTCAAGGTGCAGAGTATGAGTTTTTGTACCCAAATTGTCAAAGGTCATTCAGAACAAATATATTGGGGTTAAAGAACTGTGCCCCTGATATATAAGCATATTATGGATCCTAGTGTATGTGTTTTGCATCAAGACTACAAGATATCCATTAACTCCACACCAGGAGAACATACCTCATTCACCAAAGAAAAATATATTTGCCTCCAAGGACTAAATAACTTAACCCTTTTACTTGTGAATATGGGTTATTCCATTTGAAATCCTTACAACCCATAACGGTAGACAGGGGGTGCAGATTTCAAACGGAGTCAACCATTCATGTAACCCCATTTGAAATTCACACTCCCTGCGTGGAAGATTAAGGTCATGCATAGGGGTATATGGACTCCAACTGGAACAGCCCAATGATTTTGCCCAGCAACGATTTTGTTTTTTCAAATGTTGACCCTCCAGTCTGTATTTACAGAACACACCTTTTATGCGCAGGAAACCGCCCCTCGTGCCAAACCGATTAAGGTGCACGACAATGAAGCAAAACACTACTTTTTTTGTACACTCCGGAACCGTTTCTTTACACTTCAATTTTAACAACGAAACCAGACTTGGGTTAAGTAATAAACAACTACTTTCCCTGAAGTAGAAGAAGGGAGAAAAAGACGATGGATTTTATAAATGCAAAAGATTGCAGGGCATAAGGATGGTAAAGCGCTTAGTGGTGGAGATCTATTATGAGTGCATTTATCATTTATAACTTGATGGGTTCTTGACGGGTTAAGAGCGTGCGGCCGGGTCTAGGGGAATTCATGCCAGGCGCAGTTAGCTCCCAACATTGCGCAGCGCAAGCAGACCGTGAATTTCACAGTTAGCTCTAGACTAAACAAAATGTGCCAATAGAAAATAGAGGGACATGATCTCATGTTTTATATAATTTTAATATAAACTCATTGCACACAAATTTCTTATCTACCCCTGATCGTCAACTCGCTTTTCTCAAGGTTGATATCTACTCCTGATAAATTGTCATTGATAAGCTCACTTTTCTCAAGTTTGCTATCTACCCCTGATAATATTGTCATTGATAAACTCACTTTACATAAGTTTGCTATCTACCCCTGATATAGTCATTGGTAAACTCACTTTTCTCTAGTTTGCTACATACCCCTGATATTGTCATTGATAAACTCACTTTACATAAGTTTGCAATCTACCCCTGATATTGTTTATGATAAACTTACTTGCTATCTACACCTGATAAAGTCATTGATAAACTCACTACACATAAGTTTGCCATCTACCCCTGATATCGTCAATAATTAATGCAGTTTACTATGTGCCCCTGATATAGTCATTAATAAATTCACTTTTAAACAACTTTGCTATCTACTCCTGATATAGTCATTGATAAACTCACTTAACATAAGTTTGCTATCTACTCCTGATAAAGTCATTGATAAACTCACTTTTTTAAAATTTGCTATCTACTCCTGATATTGTCAATAATAAACTCAGTTTAACAGGTTTACTATGTACCCCTGATATTGTCAATGATAAACTCACTTTTAAACAACTTTGCTATCTACTCCTGATATAGTCATTGATAAACTCACCTTCATAAGTTTACCCCTGATATTGTCAATGATAAACTCAATTTAACAGGTTTACTATCTACTCTGATAAAGAACCAATTATCTTAGCACATCAAACCATTAAAATCCCTCTCATTACAGTTCAAACCCTGTGTAAACTTGTGCAGAACATTTAACACACTTACAGCACTCCCATTTATTTTTGACACACCCTGTATAACCAAATTTGAAGAGGAAAAAAAAGACGAAGGCTTTTAGCCACAAAGTTTGGACATTCGGAAAAACATAGAGCATCAAACCACTAGACAATTGTTTCTTTTCAAAAGAAGACAGGAAAAATACAACTCCGGTTTGTACTATTTGTCGAGAGAGCGAGACGGAGAGAGCGGTCGGATGATTCTGTGTTTTACTTTGCTTACAGATCCCTACTTAACTTGTGTCCACTCAGTAATTCAAGCACGCATGAAGCACACAATCAGATCACTCTCTATGGACGGTCAAACAGACACTACGCAAAACACACCGGTCTAGCTCGGGCCAGCCCTGTGTTGACCGCACAGCGGAATACAGATTTATTGATATTCTTTGCAAATTACCGTGCACTGTATTTCCTGACTGTGCAAAGATTGCTGCAGATTTGTCCAAATTGGACAGTCAATCTCATCGATGCCGACTGTTTTTTCCCTCTCGATCGTGGTCATTCATTGGCGTTATGTGTTAACTCACATCCTTTGGGGAGATGGCCCCTAAGCTATAACCAACTATGGCAGGAAATTAAAGAGAGATAGTCGCTGCGGCGTATTCACTCCACTGTCTCCAAACTTAAAGGTCAACCAGGGTCGGGACTTTGTAGACGAAACCCTCGAGGTCGCGATGGCCACTTTTGCGTGCCACTCAATCGCTATGCACATCCTACACTTGAAATGAAACGACCTTAGGAACATAGGATTTCAAAAACAATCCCATTCCGCTACATAGAGTACAAAACAATTCAACTGACGGAGATTGAAATCCCGGACACGTCAAGAGAGTTAAATAAGAACCACTACAATATACAAAATGTGCAAATACTTCAGTGTTGGGTAACATTTCAGTACAGATTACAAATAAGACTATAGACGGACTTAAATAGAATGAACATTAAATACTTTTCTTCATGTTCATGAGTACAAATCTTTTGCAATTCTAGAAAACCACTTTTCTTACAAAATTGAAATTATCACACAAAATTTTATATTTGTTCCAACTTGAAGTAACATTGTTACTTCAAACCAAACTCATTAAAAAATTTAAATGAGTTTGGTTTCTTTGACTCATTTCATATAAGATGAATGCATTAATACTAGTATAAGAAATACACTGTAGTTGTTTAGTTAAATGGCTAAAACATGAAAAATATAGCTCCTGCCATCCTACTCGCATCAATCTTAGTTTTGATCATTGTATGTTGAGCCCATGCCTAATCCAAACCTGTGATTTCTCATAATTTCACACTTAATCATTGTATAGCAAGCCTATCCCTAATCCAAAACACTGTGATTTCTCTCAATCTCTAATATGTAGCAAATCTCTATCTTCACCAAAAAAAAAACTATGCCGAAGTTGACACAGCGACGCTATACACCTCTCCGTAAAATCGTGATTTATATAATGAATTTATGCGAAACAATTGACTTGTTGAAAACCACAAACAGATTACATTAGTAGGTTAACAATGCATGGGGAAGAGGCTGATTAATGCAAATAACTCAATGCAGAACAACAGCTTTTAAAATAGATTCCAGTCGCGAGGCCGATTAAACAATAAAGGTAGATTCTTGTTCTTTTCTTCTTCTTTTGAATTCATGATGATTTTGAAAGTCAAGGAGCGATATGTAGGATACCTCAGGGGTCAAATGATACACAAATCACATAGAGTACTATAGTTTGTTCCGCTTAAAATTGACGAAAATTATTTGTTTTTTATAACTGTGTGCATACATACAAATCCGAACTTTCGCTCACGTAAATTCACATAAGTGCGGCCAATCATGCATTACGCAACATGCAACTAGCGTACATGCTGTGCACAACTGCATTTTATATCATACACAATTTTATGAGTCTCATTTTTTTAACCATAATCCATCACATGGTAGCTAGTGATAATCTCATAACTGATACAGAGACTGGTAGTAATCTACCACCTGACAACTAAGTGATAATCTCACAACTGTTACAGAGACTGGTAGTAATCCACCACATGACAACTAGTGATAATCACATGACTGTTACAGAGGCTGTTAGTAATCCATCCATTACAGGCCAAACTGATAATCTCATGACAGTTACAGAGACTGCTGGTAATCCATCACAGGTCAAGCATGAGGAATGATGGTTGCTTTCTTATCTGATTGCGATCAGAGAAAGCCGCAGCTTTGTCAGATTTTTGTGCGATGTCATTACCAAGCCTGCATCCATCTATCTTGAGTACTGATTTGATCAACAACTCTTACATCAGAAAGATCATAATTTGATTGCCATCACTCCATTTATTGATTTCCTACCATTCAAGACCTGATTTGAGGTACTTTTACACTTTTTGAGAGAGAATCACGTATATCTTGGCTTGGATGCTCAAGATTATATTATTTTATGGACAGAAAAATTTGAAAAAGGAAGCTTAAATGCAGCTACAATACAGATCCCAACATGTGTGTGCATCTTTGTTTACCTGCAAATGATCACCCACACAAGACCTTAAAATACCCATGATATAATTGAGCCATGTTTACTCCTATCCAGTTTCACATCATTCCCACACCTTGTAATCCAATCTTTAAGGACACCACACATAAACCAGTTCATCAAGAAATCAATCAATAATTCTCACATATATCACTCTAATTTCTATCACAAATTCCACCATTACTAAAGCTGTTGCCAGGCAACCTGTGGATTCAACATACACCATAACTTGCCAACCAACAAAAATGGCTGTGTGACAAATGCGCTTTCGCAAACAGCATTACACAAGACCCGTCGTCCGTAATCGAGAGGGAGCATATCGAAACGATCAGTGTATTCCGCCGAGACTAATCACTGTACAAAGCACCATTAGGAGTGGAACATTGCCGTAATAAATTAACCTGAATAACCTCATAAAGAAGAAATTATTAAACGGTGCCAAGTCGGGTAAAGCAGGGAATTAAGTTTGCCGCAGGGACCTCTGACCGACCATGCAAGCAAGTATGCATGCATGCACGCATACGACCACGATCTTGTCTTCTATGCCTCTTTTCATTAGGAGGATATGATGTAGAAAATATGGAAGTTATGGCATCTCATTTCTTCATCATTTGAAAGGTGTTTGTGCATATATACCTTGATACTCGCTTGCCATCGACATAATGTGTACATGAGATACAACCTGCCCTGGTTTAGTCTGATTTCTTTTTCCGCTACTAATTTTTACACCTGTGAGTAACTGTCACACTTAATTGTAACTCTTGAACCTAACCCTAACAATTAAACCTAACCCTAGCTAATCTTAATGCTCTGTGTACTAGCCATACATATACACTTCAACATAAAAAATCCTATTCCGAGTTGTTGTTTTTCTTCAAAATATCAAGACCTATCTTAAGAACCACTGAACCAATACTAGGCTTGTTTGTACTCATTTTAATAAATTTTTCTTGCTGATTCCAAATACGGTCATGGAAATGTACAATTCTGAAATTTTTGAATTTTGCAGTTTTTAACCATGACCATGTTAACCATAAATAATTAGACAAAATAAAATAATGTTTTGTGTGGATATGCATTATGAACATGCACTATGTTTCACTGTCAGTTATAAAATCTTCCTCTGCACTTTTTAGTGTGATATTTTAAATTGATAAAAGATAGATTTTAAAACTAAGTTTTGATTGAACCAAAAAAATCTATTATCAATCTTTTGATTTTGTTCCTCTTCCTTTTTCACATTTTACTACTTAAATTAACCACATTTTAAATACATCCCTTATTATATAATCAGTATTAAATGGGGGGTAATAAACGATGCAGAGAAACACTGCCACACTTATTTTCATAATTGGTCAATGCCAAAGCTTCATCTTCATATAAAACTGATATTAAGTTGAAATCCATACTAACCGCTTTATGCCCATACACACATTCTGATAATTATACCTATATAAGGTCTGTATATTGCGCTCAAAAACGGCTCCTAATTCTGGCAGCATTTGCAGCAGCATATCTGTGTCGTTAGGTATTGCTCGTTAACGATGGACATGGCCTTGGTGCACACTTAGTCTTGATTATCTCTAATTATCTTACATGCCAGTCCTATTTTTAACTACAAATTGCTTTTATGAAGGATTTGTAAAAAATTCTTTCTTCGTAGATTATATTTTACGACATCTTCTTGCTTACTAATTTCTTTTGAAAAATTCTTGAAAGGAACAATAAAATACTCTCAATTTAAATACCATGCTAGTCATTTCCCCAGAGAAGAGGGTTTCAAAAAATAAACATACTATTATAGATGAAAACATGCTGCAATGTAAATTGAAAAAGAAAACATTTTACCTCACTGTAGTTTAACGCGGCTGTGTACTCAAGACGTTGTTTCTTTCGCAAAATTGAGCTTTTTTGATATTTGTTACTTTGTTATGTTTTTTTATAAATACAAGGAAAGAAAATCCAGATTTATAAACTCCAACTGCGCTATTTTATGGATTTTATTTCACTATTTCATTCGTGTTTGCAATTTTAAAGAAAAAATCTTTGTTGTATCAGCGGGGTGACACGCGCTAAAACAACGCATCGCGCCAAAACAGACGCAATTTGTTAACGCACAGATACGCTACGACATCATGGCGCTTATCTGCATGCGTGGCGCATCCTTTGGAAACACTAATTTCAAGTGGTCAAATGGCTCCGTTTTAGCTGATAAAATGTGGGTTTTTTCAAGTTCTTTTCCTCGATTTGAATATCAAGTTATGAATGGATTTCGCTCAAACTTCTCAACAGGCTGTGGATTTACCCGATGTTCACATAATATAAGGTAGAAATACAGCATCTATAGGTCATCTGTGCATAAATATGATCATCGTAAAAAAGCATGATCGACTCAAGAAACGGTTTTTCTCATTTTTTATATTTTGGTCTATTTCCGATTTTAGGCATCATTTTGTGCAAATAGGCGTTTGTGAATTTTAAAAAGTTCCATTTGATGCCTTATATGGTCAATATCTCAAAAACTAAGGCCAATATCAAAAAAATAAAAAAAAACGTTTTTGGAATGGAGCCTCAAGATTGAGCTAAAAACAAAATAAAATATTTTGGAAAGAGTGTTTTTTGTTATGATGTACCTAACAAATATTGCCAAAAACTCACTTTTTGTGATTTTCTTCATAATTGTTGTTTTTACCCCAAATCTGTATTTATATTAAGATTTATTGATGTCTTGCCTTTATAAAAATGTATACTTTTATATGTCTTGCGCGAATAATTACAAAGTTATTGCACTTTTACTACATGCATGTCTGAGAGTACACAGCCACCTTAATCTTTGGTCTATTGGGCTATTCTATTTTAAACTCATCCTCCCTCTATGGAAAATTCAAGTTGAATCTTTCTCAGAGGGTGTATGAAATGCAAATGGTCATTTCATTTGAAATTAATACTCCCCCTGTAGAAGTTATTTCTAACATCTTCCACAGGGGGAATGTGAATTTCAAATGGAACAGCCCATTGCTCTTAAAATCAGCCATGTTGGACGTCCTTTCCCCAACCCTTTCTTTTTTTTAAATCACAAAAATTCTCAGTTACAGCAATGAAAATCAAGTTTATTTTCAAAACAGACCGCACACTTTTCCTTCTATGTAACAGAACTGGACGAGAGTATCCTCAATTTGCAGCGTCATTTACAATATACATGCCCCTTTAAACTTTCTACAAAATATGTCCGTCACAACTTTGCTTCCATCACAGCGAGGCCTGTTCCAAAAGCGTACAATTGTTATGATGACATCTCTCTGTCGTAATATGTCATCTGTGCATGAATACGGCGACGCTAAAATAACAATCGACCTCCATTTTTTGACAAACTTTTTTTGTGGCTTCTAGCCACCGGCTGCATAAGGCATATCATTGCATCTGTAGCAATGAGTCTGTTATTTATCTTACCAATATAGTTCATACTGAACTCCCAAGCAAAATAGCCCAGACTTATTTGCCTCCGTCCACTCGGACAAAATCATTACTTTTTCTTTCCGTCTTCCACCTTCAGGGCATGCTCAGCGAAACCAGTTAGAGATGCTTTCCCTGGCTTCTCTCTGATAACACAAAGCAATCCCTTTTACTCCAATTGCATTCCTGGTGCCCTTGCCTCCCTCCCATTTTGTTTTCATCTCGAAAAAAAAAATGTATTGAAACTCATCCGACGAGTTCAAACCATTTTAAACGGTTAAGCGGGGGTTACTGTGCAAAACAATTGAATGCCGGATGAACGCTTAAGTAGATAGCGGAGGTTATGTGCGGCAACAATTGGAGTAAGACGGATTTACAAAGTGGACATTCCGCCGGAGCTGTTTTGATACTCGGACCCATTACATGATCGTGCATTGGCTTGGAAATTGAATAGGATTTATTACTTAAGAGTTGCACAAGGTGAACCTAGCCCTCTTTTATTAAGTCAAAAAGTCCAGATAATTTACCGTTTCCCCAAAATTTACAGAGCTACAGGTCGCAATACCTATTTAGTATATTTAGTATTACACTGTTTGATTATTGCCTCTTTTACCCCTGGACACTACTGGTCATCTAACAGCATTTCTGATTGGATGATTTCAATTGCCAATTATGACTAGACTTTAAACTATTTATGGTCAAACTTACATTTGCAGATAATCTTATTAAGACCCTCCTTGATTGGTTCAAAATTGGACATAAGATTCATTTTGGCCAATCGGCAGGTAGTTCTCATGGAGTTAATAACAGACAAATGCATTTCCTTGTCTTTCCAGCCTAATAACTACACTTATCCTCTCTAGATGAAAAAAATAATTTTTAAAATATCATGCCCACTTCAACAAATATTATCCTACAGTCGTCCACAAATAGAGCAAAATATGGTCGCTAACCATTCTCCAAACATGGCACGATGCTGTATATTATGACAGCGATGAATCGCGTAATTGGCCCTAAAAGATGTTATTTTGCCGTAATAGCCATAGCGCTGGCAACTTGATCTCTTTCTCTCCATAACAGCGTGTCCCGGGAGATTTCAGCGGGGAAAAATAGAACGAAATAGTAGCAAATCTAGAGTACCGATCCAACATGTGGAGTTCCCATTGAGGCCAAGTGATGACCGTTTTTTCTTGTCTATTCTGTCTTCTCGTTGTCACGGCACAGTATCGTCACCTTGCTCATTCTGTCAAAGTATCATAATACTGAACCGGTAACTAGGGGGAATTGACTTCCATAGAAACCTGTCGCTAATGACCCCATTTCTTTCATACCTCTGCATTGTCGTGGCTTGTTTTCTACTTGTTGTTCACCAAGTTATCAAACAAGCAAATTTTTGTAATTCAAAGTTAAATTTCAGATTTCTACTTCTTTTTTTTTAAAGTCAAAATCTTGATTCAAAATGCAGAGATAATGCATATTTTACTAGGGACGACAGACTTACTGACTCTGCTATACCTGCCGCAGATCCGGCTTGAAAGGTTGTGGATTTGCGGTGCATACCCCTAAATAGCTTGTCCCCATTATCCAGTCTCATGCATGAACACTAAAAACGTTACCAACAAAGGAAGTGAAGAGAAACTCTCTGCCTATTTTTTTAATATAATTTTACATGTATGGGAGTGAGTCTGCAAGATGTATTGAAATCTACTATTGAATATGGGAACATTTCATTTCTGTAAATCGTCTCCCACTTTTCTTCTTTTCATATCCTCCCGGTGCACTATGAGCCATAACGATTATCATACCCAACTGCATAGTTCAATGACCCACATTAAACAAGCAATGCTTATATTGTGACCTCAAGTTGTGGAGTATGAGTTTTTGTACCCGATGCATCCAAAGGTCATTCTTTGTGCATAAAGGCATACTGGGTCAAGGAACTGTGTCTTCCAGAGTGATGCCTTTCCTCTTTTTGATCCAAAGTAGAATAAATTTGTCAGCTAGTCATAGACATAGTGATATGCACCCGAAAATCGTCAAAACAGAAAAGTGTTGCGGATAACGACACACAAGGGGGTAGTATCATATGACGAAGCATTTGTCGCAAAATTGCCTTCAATTAATTTCCAATTTCCTCCTGTGCACAATTCTGCCTGATACCCGCCGTCTATCGATGCTATTTGACTACGGGGCGACACTATATTTGAAGTACTGTGGAGCACAGCGTCTCCTACACACGAACATTAGCGCCATTTAAGCGCTTCCATGAGGATACATAGCTGTCTCGTTGATCAGTGGAGGTTCATGCTTAAAAGCCAGCCGAACTTGCAAAACGACCCTCCAACGATCGTCGAAAAGAAGGAACTAGTGCTAGGGAGTTGTCCCTTGATATAGAATTGATCATGGCTTATAGGGGTACCTGGTTCTCGTCGATTAGTTACTATGATTTGTTTAATATCACCACTAAGAATAGGCTCCATCGAGTCACACAAAACACTTGGCTCAGTGAAATCTCTCAATAATAATCATCTGCTTGGCCCGCTTTTTGCATCAGAATTCTGGTGTTTCTAGAAAGAAAAGTGGGCCACAGGGGGGAAATGTTTCTAGAAAATTCCTCTTAGTGCCTCCAGGCAAAGTTCACTGACCTAGATAGTGTTTTTAAATGTAACATGTGATTGACCTACTGTATTGGGGGCACTTGCATATTGAATGCTTTTATGAATATCAGTCAGCCAACAATATCTATCGATCGAGTCTGTTCTTCTGCCGATAACTTTCATATTAGCTAAAACTTAACTCCAAACTTCCAATAATTAAATGATATCTATGTCAATAACAACTAAAAAGGCAAATGTTAAGAATCTTGCTTTTTGTGCTTTAAGGCGAGTGAGATGGCAAGAATCATATTTTTCCATTTTTAACCATTTAACTAAAAAAACTGATGCATACTTTTTAAATTTACTGCATTGATCTTATTTGAAATGAGTAAAGGAAGCCAATAATCGCATTTATATTTCCATAGATCTTGCGGTTCTTGAATTAAAGCCAATTATATGTAAAAACAAAGTTGAACATGAACATAATAATGAACATTGGGGCAGAAAAGCCTCGGTTTGAAACATATTGTTACTACCATGCACACACACCAACAGGCCTTGAACTTATATAGAGTAAGATTGCATCCTATCTTGCTTCTTTATCAAAATCTCTTATGCGATGAGATGAAGCTTAACTTCAGGCCATCCAGCAATCACTTCTATGCATTTCATAATAATCTGTCAAATTTGACCGTTAACGAGAACAGAAACAACATCTATATATATATATGTATATATATATGACATATTTTACGGGGCAGAAGGACTTGAGGAAGAATTCTACTTAACATAACTTCTCTCTTCTAGCCTGGGCAACATCACAAAGTGATAAAAATCACTACATGTTTCAAACCAAGAGCCCAATTAGTCTCATCCCTACTAAACACAGTTCAACCGAACACACCCTAAACGTGTCTGTGAATGAACCACACCTTAGTGGTTGAGAGTGTAACCCACAGTACCCAAATCGCCAAAGTTCAATACAATTGTATAGGGTTTACTGTACTGTGACACAAGGAGATTAGAGTACTTTTTTTTTATTGAATAACTTGTCTTCAGGGTTTCTCAATCACGATTCAACAGGCTTAAAGTTAAACATCAAAATTCCTTTACCCTGTGTGTATTTAGCAATAGTACACTACGGGTGTTTGAACACGCGCGTACAACCAAACACTGCAATGACATACAGAATTACATAACCAAAGAACTAATTTACCAAACACACCCACACGAGGTCCTACTTGTATCTTCATAAGCCTACACTAAATAAGACACTCCTTTTGTGACCTGCTTGATATTAACTTTATAAATTGACTTAGAAGTGTGTACAAAAAATTGAGCATGCACAAGGTTAACATTCCTACAGGCCCTGAGGTAATCCTTCTATACTTGAATAATGTGAGCCTTCTATAATGTGCTCACACACACACTAACTGGCCTCTTTTATGTAGAATGTTGCAAGAAAAGGTCATGGAAATTGACCTAGATTCATTTTACCATTAATATAATAATTCAATTATAGCCTGAATGACTTAACGCTAAGAGCAATCCGGCAAGGAAAACAGCTGATGATATTGACGCTAACAGGCTTGATGGTTGCAACCCCGCGCTCCGTCATGGCAACAATCGACAAAAAAAAAAAAAAGTTGAGCAATCTTTCAATTTCTTTGACAGATAACCCGGTGGTAGATTTGGGATGGTGAAATAAATCAAATACAGTTTTTTTATTTATCGGTAGACTTATTGACATCTCCGTGTTGTTGAATTCTGCGTTGACTCGGATATTAAGTCAGGATTTGAGGTGACGGAAGTCGGATGGCGTGGACACTTTGAAATTCAAACCGGTCGACTTCCTGAATTGCGATGCAATTGTGGTGCTATTAGGTAGGGATAAGAATCGCATCATGGTTTTATTGGACTTATGATATCGCTATGTATGGTCTACCATGGTGTCACCTGATGCTGGCTGGCACTATTTCTTTGTATAATATCACTTAGGATCCACAACATGCTCATCTATCAAGACACAGTTCTTTAACCCCAATACATTTGCACATTCATTGACCTTTGACAATTCTGGTACAAAAACTCATACTCTGCAACTGGAGGGCAAATTTTGCACCATGATTGTTTAATTGAGGTTATTGAACTGTGCCATTGGGATGAGGCCATTGTGATCCACAGTGTAAGCTTATATTTTTGTGTTCAAATATTTTCTTGATTGAAAGCAAATAAAACATTTTGTCATTTGTTAATTTTGCAGTTGCAAAATACTGCCCCATAAATGGAATTCATTATTGAACATTTTGTGCGCTTTTTCTTTAATTTTGCAAAATTGGCAAAAATATACACTTGTAAAATTTGCATATGCAAGCATCCTATATTCCTACAGGTACTATAGAGCCAGTTGAAATCCAATTACTGTCTTAATAGAAGACATGACTTAATATTCCTCACAGGGAATGTGAATTTCAAATGGATTCACCCATTCACCAAAAAAAAATGTGAAATTCACACTCCCTGTGTAAAGTGGAGATGACCAATCAGAGGCCATGTCTTCCATAGGGGTGTATGCATTTCAACAAGAAATATCCAAATGTGTTACTGTGTAGATAAACCTTACCAGTTTCAGTTACCATGGTGTAAATTGAATACTGCCCTCTCTAGTACAATCAAATTCAATCATTTTTATCCATAAAAACCCTGATAACCCACCTATAAATAGTATACATTAACAACCCTGATAACCCACCTATAAATAGTATACATTAACAATTTTTTGGGTCGGGGCCTGATAGTACACTAACAAATTTAGGCAACAACTTCTCCCATCATGGAATTGCAAAAAAATAAGGCCAATGCTTTAAAACAAGGAGATTCCCTTCCTTCTTTCTATTCATCCATTGCACAGTTCTGCCATATTGGGTAGAGACTCAAACTAACAGACATGAAAGGAAACTTGGCACATGTTGTATGACTGGTTCAATTCCCGTTCCTGTATGCTGCATGCTAGTTCAAGGCTCTACCCTCAGACTTGATGACCATGCACAGAGTGCATGTGAGAAAATGGTCAAAGCTGTTGAATTCAACTACTTACCTCTATGCCTATTAGTGGCGCGGTCTATCATAAGCATAGCATCTTCAACCTGCATAAAAACAAGAAGAGAGAAACAAATTAGTAATATGAATGCAATCTAAAGTGTCTATTATCCTTATTTCAGCCATGTTCTTTGGCAAATTTCCTCTGATAAACACAGCTGAGTCATGATAATATAGTTTATGAATTGGACTAATTTTGCCATTCTAAATCACAGAAATGTATTCAGCCCTGCAATCTCGGATCCGCAGTTGCCAACATGATGTGATTGACTCATGGCAGTAAGAAATGACACTTTTACAAGGAAAATGACATTAAATTGGGCTATTCCCGTTGAAATCCACACTACCCCTGTAGAAGTTTTAGATAAAGTCTTCCACAGAGGGAGTATGAGTTTCGAATAAAATGGACATTTGGGTAACCTGCATTTGAAATACTCACTCTAGCTTTGGAAGATAGGTAAAGCCATAATACAGGGGGAATCTGGGTTTCAAAATGATTAACCCTGAGCAATAACATTTGAAAAACATACTCCTCCTAAGGCAGTGGATTTTAACTGGAATAGCCAAAATGTGTTACTCTTCATAAAATAAAACCCCGTACAATTTTCTGTCTGCTACTAGTCTGATGAGCCCTCCCTTTCAAAACAGACATGCTCCGAATCTATTTCACTTACACTAGTTCAAATTCCCAGCCGTACCTCAAATTTTCTTTTACGCAATTTCTCTACCTCAATAAAAACGACAGAAAACCCATCTGGTTGAAACGACCTGGTTTCGGCTGTCATTCAACCCATCAAACCCGTCCCTGTTATTTCATCCAAAATGAGACACGCAAGACACAAAGATGCCTCCGATAATATTGTCTATTGGAATGCGCCTCTTTATTAAGACCCTATCACTATGGCCTCATTCCAATGGCATAGTTCAATAACCTCAATTAAACGATCACAGCGCAAAATTTGACCTCAAGTTGCAGAGTATGAGTTTTTGCAATCGAATTTTCAAGGGTCATTTAATGAATATACAGTTGCAGAGTATGAGTTTTTGCACTCAAATTTTCAAGGGTCATTCAATGAATATACAAATGTATTGGGGTTAAAGAACTGTGCCCTGATAGATGAGCATGTTGTGGATCCTAGTGTATTGGATGCACAGTTCTTTTAACCCCAATATGCCTATACTGTTTGAAAATTGTATATAGGCCTATATTCTATGTGATTTGTCCTTCCCCTTAATACCCAATGCAAAATTACAGTTTTCTACTATGTGATGTATACAATGACAATGACCTTTGAATGTGTAGGGTACAAAACCTCATACCAAATATACCTTGAGGTCAACTTTTGAGCAATGGTAGTGGGAATTATTGCACTCTTGTCACTGTGATTGAGACTATTTCTCTGGCTCCTATTTTTGCAGTTGTGATGTTGTCCCACCCTCGCCTACACTTTGTGGTATCTAACATAATAAAATCTAAAGGGATTTCAAAAATGAATGCGTCCGTAATATAACTTACTACAGTGACACAAGTTTGCATTTTGTAAAATCAGGGCACATATAAATAGAAACTTTAACTACATACATATATGAATTTTGAATGTTCTAAAAATACATGTTTATGTCAACAAATGTATACCTAATATTAACATCAATCTTTGAGACAAAATTCTGAACTCTGCCATTAACACTTGTTGCAGTGGAATTTTACCTCATCTATTGTGAAACACACTATCACATCCTATAGAATACAAAATTTGCATTATGAAAAGTACACAACTGAACTGTGCATGTGGGTGATTGTGCTGCTGCCAACGCTCATCTCGTCAACCTCAATCTCCTTGGCACATTTAAATTTGAAAAGAATTAGAAAAAAGAGAGTAACTCTGACGACATACGCCATCTTTTCAGGGGGACCCCGCTTGTCCTTCAGGCGATTTTCCACTTTCCGCTTCTGCAGCCATGTCAACCGCACACATCTTGTTTTCTATTCACCGATTCACCCCATCCCACTTTCTTGATTTCTTCCCTCTTAACTTTCAGTCATTTTTTCTTCCTCTTTTTCATGCAACATCATAGCTTGAGCTGACTTTAACTGCTGTGAGTGTCATATCATTTAACCATGATATAATTTGGCAATTCCATTTCAAAAAATAGCATTAAGGGAATTGAAACCCGCAATATATCATACGTAAATCATGACATGTCCGACGTGACTCGGCTGCTCACATTCAAACCCACTCATAAAGCGACTCCTATTACAATCAAGATGAAGCCGTTTTATGCAACTTTTTGTTGTCTTTCATTGGATTTCTGTCTCTTCTCCTTACAAATGGAAGTATATTATGCGAAAGGGGGGATTTTGCAGGTGAAGTCAATTTTGAGTTGAGTATTTCTGTTTTGAAAGCATTTTGCAAGCTTTAAAATGATACCTCATTTGCTAAAATTGATCGCAGAGTTCATATTTTATAAGTGAAAATCATCCCAAATTCTTATTATTTTGGTTACTTTTTTCTGTTTATTTTAATCTGTATCTTGAAAAGCACTTTGACACAAAGTCCCCCTTTTGATGTGCTGCATCGCATATGTCAAAACTTCATAACTCCAAGCTGCTATGTGTTAAATATGCTAATGTATTGTTTTTGTATATTTAACACAAAGCAGCTATTGAGCTATGCTCATCTGTGAGGACACAGTTCTTTAACCCCAATATGCTTACACTCATACAATGAACTTTGAAAATTTGGGTGCAAACACTCATCCTCCACAAATGTGAGGTCAAATTTGGATCTAAAGCTGTTACATGAGGGTTATTTGGCTTTGCCACTGGCAGTGAGACCATAATTGGCTAAGGTTATTTATTTTGAAACCCTTACTCCCCTGTATCTGTCTTTACCTATACCTTCCACTAATTGGTCATATATTCCACTATTTTGAAACCCATACTTATCCCCCTATACATCTGGTTTTAACTATATCTTCCACAAGTGGAGTGAGTATTTCAAACAGTACCCAACTGTCTATTCTTTGATAATCATACTCCCTCTGTGGAAGATTTTAGCTAAATCTTCCACAGAGGGAGTGTGAATTTTAAATGGATTAGTCCAATTTCACCACAAATCAATTACTAACCACGCAAAACAAGTCACAGAACAAGACCTGACTTCGTCCACGAAAAAGCTACCCATCTTTGAATACTTCTCGCTGATTATCTCCGTAATCGAGCGTGTTCAGATCTGTATCGGCGTAGTTAACAAATTCATACGGAGGTACACCATCGCTAACTTTTGGGCCATCGGTTACCGTGCTTAACTCTCAATATAGGTCAATGCACAGACATATTTAACTTGTAATTATCACACTCAAAATTCATCTAATGTCTACTTCTTGCACTTAAGTTTATTGATGAACATGCTTCATACTTGACAATAATTTACACCTTTACTTGGTTAAATGCAAGAAGGTCTTAAGTTCATAGTTATAATAAAGCACTTAGGACATTTTTGCACTCAAGCATCAAATTTAGTGGTTTCACTTATAATGATAAAACATTCCAATCATAAGGGCTCAGTTCTTTTAACCCCAATATGCTTGCACACTCCTACAATGACCTCTGATAAGTTGGGAACAGAAACTCATACTCCACAATTTGAGGTCAACTTTAGTACTAAGGTTATTGAACTATGCCACTGGCTATGAGGTTAAAAATATAAGCTCATATTTTTTTCTTCAGGGTTTCATTTGTTTCATATCACAGTTGCATTTGTGTACTCATTATTTCAATCACGTCAAATACAACTCGTATAATGAATGATATTACCACCAATTTTCTCTTCTTCTGTTTGGTTTCAAAATCGGATCACAGTGCACTATGCTCGCAGCAAAATATCCAGCAACCCCCTCAACTACATGTCACATGACCTGATACTCCTTAAGGTAACATCTCTTACTCGTCACTTGATTCCAGCTACAAATTAACTGTATAATGGTAAGACAATCATAGCTAGAAGCTTTGTGGCAGAGTCTGTGACTAGAGCACCTCTAGGACTGTCATGACCCAATTTTCCAAAAAAAGCGAAACAAAAAAAAAGAGAGATAAAAAAAAAACACGGTAGAAAAACTTATTGATTGAAGAACGGATATATAACACAAACTCAACATGGCATATGTAATTCTGAATTTTAATGGAAGTTTTATGCTCACTATCTCAAGGGAATCCATTGCAATATGAATTGAGGAAACAAAACGACAAAATATCATTAATTCAAAGAGACTCGGCTTATAATTTTACCAATACAAAGTTTTTTCTTGTAATGCAAGTCAATTTCTCCGCAAAATAGCCTCGAAAAATATTCTAGCTTCCTGATCATATAGTGTGTTGATTCAGTGAAGCCCTCAAAAACAACAAGAGGTTAGCTCAAGAATGTCCTATCTGTGATAGCTGCCAGGTGGCATACATATCTCTAGATGAGTACAATATAGAATACAGAAATTGTCAAATGTCTATAGGGCAGCTATTGCAGTAAGAGCTTTCTTGCTCTAATCCCCCCATTGGACTATTCCAGTTAAAATCCACACTACCTCTGTTGAAGATTTTGGAAATATCCTCCACAGGGGGAGTATGTTTTTCACATGCAATTGGTCAGGGTTAATCATTTTGAAACCCATACTCCCCTGGTTTTACCTATATCTTCCACAACTTTGAGTGAGTATTTCAAGTGGAAGTTACCCATTCTCGATTCAAAACTTATACTCCCTCCGTGGAAGACTTTCAATCAGGGGTAGTGTAAATATTAAATGGAATAGCCCATTATATCTTGGTTTGTCTTCAGGGTGCTTTCTCATCATAAATAAGATCTTCTTCCATCCTGAAGTAGACTGAGAGGAGAGAAGAAAAATGCCAACATGAGGGTGTACAACAAGCGAGTTGTAGGACGGGATATACGATTTTATACAAATTAAGGTGTGAAAAAAAAAGGCTAATCAAAGACAGCTGTAGCACCGAGTTGCTTCCTCTTGGGACACGCTCTCGATTACACGACCAGACGAAGTGGGAAACCCAATGTACAGCCTTCGGGATCCTTGTTCTCGATTTCGAATAACACGATGTACTCTAATTAAGGTAGTAAACTGAACTGTAAAAAAAACCTCAAAGTTACGAGAGACTGGTGTTCTCAAATTGACATGGATTATGATAAAATGATTTTGACAGATAAGCAACTACTGTTATCTGTATGCTCACGTGCGATTTCCCTTTACACACAGATTCATCTGGGAAAATGAGGGTGGGGTCATATAAAGTAATGTCCTGATGACTGATTTTCACCACAATGGGTTATTCTAGTTGAAATCCATACACCCCTTAAGGAAGACTTGACCAAAACAGGGAGAGGGGTATAGTTTTTAAATAGTCACCCATTCAGATAACCCAATTTGAAATTAAAATCTCATCCCAATGACCCCATATTTCTTACATATTTCTCTCACTGAATGCCCAAAAAATGCTCTCCCCAATGGCCCCATATTTTGAACATTTTGCTGAAAGCATTAACTGTGAAAGTCTCAACCTTACTACACCTATAGGCCTATCCATTTCATATTGAAGTCCACCCCCCCCCCCGGTGTGTTCACATAAATACGGGGTAAACACAATGATATGTGTGGGGGAGTGTGGACAATTATGCCCATGCAAAAATGAACAGAAGATTTCAATACATCTCTTTTAGAGAAAATATTTATCAACTTAATGAGAAAATTTTTATAGAAACAAACCTAGCCTTCAATCAGCATTACATTAACATGATTTATCACTTCCATAAAACTAAGTCCCTCAGCTAAATTCATCAAGGCGTTTCCATACCTAATCATCTTTTACTTACTATGACTTGGTGAGAGTAAATATATGCTTTTTTCGTTCATTTGCTTTTTCTATTTAATAATTATTGTAGACTAGTGCAATTTTATATTTTCTAAATGCATAGTGCCAACAACTTATATAGAATCACATTTTTATCTTTACCTAGGTACCAATACTGAAGTGCAGGATTGCCAACAAAGTTCCGTTAGCCCAGATCGTGTAAAAAACTGTGAAGTTACCAAATTTTTCTCCTAACCACTGGTTTCTACTAGACATGAAACTACCGAAAGTTGCAGGCGCCAATGTCGGAAAGTGGCCCATTTTGTTTTAACCATTGGTTTTATTGGGGCAGATAATGGTCAAGAGTCATGGAGCAAATCTACAAAAAGTCGCCCAATTGGGCTACCAAATGCAAGTTTGGCAACCCTGCGGAAGTGTTTATACATGCATAACAATTATCTCTTGTGTTCTTCAATTTATGGCACATGTTTTATTTTTAATACATTCCATAGTCCTCCTACTCACAGTACTTCAAACATAGCACTTTTGAAGCGACAGGCAGCTCTCGTATTCTTGTATAGTATATTATGATGGGGTTATCTATTTTATACTATGAGGCACAATTGATGGTTAAAATCTGATCTGATTTAATCCCAGTGTTTTGTTTTTAATTTGTTAAATTGAATTACATTTTTAATTTCTTCAGGTGTTAGCTGTATAATGCTGGAAACCAGAAGTTTACTTTATATAGAAACACCATCAAAAGGTTAAGGACATTGTAATCTAGAAACCAGAATGTTTAGCTTTAGGCTGAAAACCACCAAGAAAGCTGGCTATGCTCCTGGTGATGTTGACCTAAAACTACTTTTGATGTTCATATAAAGTTGTGATTATGAAAATATGTAAATAAGATGCATTATGCATTAATTTGCATATATGCATGATCAAAGACCCTTTCTAGGGTCTGTGGCATGATGATATCTTTTTGGCAAATATAGGCCTATATAAATATTTCAAATCTGCCATACCCTGTGGAAAAAGAAAAATCCCCAGATACCCAGTACAATGACTATACGGAGACGTGCCGCAAACATGGGTAGCATTTTCTGCCCTTTTGGTATATCAATGACCTTTTTGTTTTAATTTTGCCTAAAATTTTGACTTTTGGTATAATGATGGGTCCAAATTTCTTGAAAGGTATAGGTATATTGGTATATTGATGGATACCCTTTCAAATTCTCAGCGACACACGCCTACCAAAACCAAACTTGAGTACCTCCCCCCCCTCGGAAAATCTTTATCAATGGGAATATGTCGGAACTAAGTATTATAATTTTCAGAGGGAATATGCTTTTCAAATTGAATTGTCTTGGATTCATTTTGAAACCCATACTCCATCTGTCTATTTCTTTAAGTATTCCTGTGACCACGTCCTGAATTTAAACATTCATGTTTCTGAAAATAGCCCCAACATGTTCATCCAATTTATCTCGCAACAAAGACTCGGTGCCCCACTAATCAAATTCATCGCCACGTTTCATACATGAATACATTACAGCTAACCCAAATAATCTGCCAAAACTAGAGCAATCCACATAATCAACAACACAAGAATGATGTCACAAAAAAAATATTTTCAGAAAGAAAAAAAAAATCTGTCTGTCCCGATAGGATTCTGAAATTGCAAAGCCAAGATATGAATAGCAATGTATGGTAATCGCATAAGAAAAGCAAACTCATAGCCAAAAAAAAAAAAAAAAGCTGACATTAAAATTTCAGTTTTGGAAGACATTTTATTCTATATGAAAACATTTTCTCCCATACGGCATGTGGATATATATGTTATGCATTGTTCTTTGCTTATACTTCATGCATACAGTTTTATCGGGATCAACATTTAAAAACTTGCTGCATATGAAGCTATGACGATCCAAGATTTGATCTCAAGAACCGCTGAACCAATACTAGGCTTGTTTGTACTCATTTAAATGCAATTTTAACATAGATCCCAAATATGGGCATGACAAGTTGGAATTCTGAAATTTGTAATAAAAAATGTTTTCAATAAAATAGTTTGAACAGGTTTATTATTCAGTATGTACTCTGCATTTGCTGGGTTATTGAATAAGGAAATCGGTATTCAACACCACACTATCTAGTTCACATATGGAAATGGTTGTGTAACATAAATGAGACACAGAGAACAGGGAAGGGGGACTCCTGAGCTACGACAATTGATATGCACAAATGCAACGCAGCATCGTCTTGATCTAACAAAACTTCTTGCAAATTACACGCTGATCTGCAGTGAAACCGTCAAATTATGCAAATGAGTTTCTCTCCGCAGCCGTGGTAAATTCAATAAACTTCTCTAACCAGGTAGAGTTAGAACTGAGTTAATGGCGCGTTATACAATTATCCAAGCTTAATTACGCCACTTAGTAAAGGCGCACAGCCGGCGCTTGGCCTAATCCCTTGCAGCTTAAGCGCTGGCAAAACAGCTTGGTTTGGCGGCATCCGTGTGAGCGGGGTTTAAATTACACACCTGGGACCGGTTGCCTTGTATCGCGATAGCCGTCAATTATTGAAAAACCGTGTGGTTTGACAATATAGAAGAATCTAAAAATCCTATACATAAATAATCCAATGTATAAATTCTTAATAGAAACAATTTTCTTATCCACAGCTAATACCAGTCCAATTAATATCATACTCTACTTATCCATTTATTCATTTCATTTTTCTAATTGCCCATTATACACTACCCTACTTTTGCCATTGTTGTTGAAATTAGGTGATTAATACCACTGTGTGTGGAGATGACATTAAGGTCACCTCAGCTCAGCCATTGATCTCTCTCCGATGTGAATATCATGTCGCGATTGATTTTTGCGCTTAAATTTGCGGCCAGTGTTAGTAAGGCGAGTCGTTGAAAGTTAATGCAGACATGGCTCTTGTCAGGACGGAAACATGAAATGATAGCGCTATGTCATTGATTGCACCAACTTAAATGTAATATGATATGTTGGCCTGAACATGGTCTCCGCTGCAATAAGTGTTTTGACACATCTCAGTTTTGCACAGTTCATTTGTAAAGATGCAAAGAAGTGATCTCAAGTGCTATTAAACAACAAAATGGAATGACATCTATCTGTCTTAATTCAACAAGTTTGGATCAACAAATGATGTGCAACACATGTATTTACATAGCGTATTTCCTCCACTCAACGCCCAGGAAGGACTGCAATTTCAATTTCAAAAGGGTGGCGTTTATTGCAGGCAAAACTTTGATGATAAAATTGCCATGGTAAGCTTAACCATTGTGAAATACCAAAATAGTCTGGGTCTACCATTTTGAAAATCGGGTGATTTAATTGGTAACATTATCACTCCGAAATTGTATTGGCGAGTGCACTTACATGTAAAAGTATTTCTTTATAAGAAAATTATGATGGGGGTAATGAGGTACTGAAAATATACAATTCTGAATAATTTTTGAATTTTTAAGAAAAAAATGGAACTTGTCGTCTGCATTCGACACCACCCTGGCCCTGTAAAGAGGGTTAATATATAAGGTTTTGTGTGGCTTGGTTCATTAATAGTAACTGGACCTCATCTTCTAAATCAAACAGCCTTTGTTCAAACATAAACTATGCCCATTTTTTATTGTTGATGTACAACTATACATCATTTTTCTTCTAGTTCATACACAATCCATAAATCACTAAATACAAGTACTTTTAAACACTGGGTGAGAATTTATTACATCTACACCCAGAGTGAGAATGCCACCTATTGCGCAAGACTGCATGCTAAAGTCCTAAACCTCTTCAGAAATCTGAGTGCAGAAGTTCGAAATCCTAAAAAAAAAAAAACACTGATCCAATGTCGCTATTGATTTTGTACTCATTTGAATACATTTTGCATGAAGTGACTTCATTTATGTAAACTACCAAATCCTGATCCTTTTTTTGTAAAAATTTTGTTACATTTGAGGTGGTGTCCACCATAGCAGATAAAAGGTTATAAGCTTCTTGGGATATCCCCAAGAAATGATGTAGTTGAAGAAATATTGAAGAAATATTTATGATTATGTTGTCTGTGTCAGAGAGATGAAGAATTTATGACCTTGCTGAGTTACCCTTCACTGTTCACTGGTATCTTAATGGCCTCATATATCAGCACACAGTTCTTAACCCCAATACCTTTATACATTGAAAAAAATGACCTTTGAATGTGTTGGGTACAAAAACTTATACCCAACAATTTGTGATCTTTTAACAGTTACAAGGTTGTTATGGACTTTGGCCACTGGACATGAGACCCCTTTGGCTCAACAGTTGTAGTTTTGATGGAAGAGGGACCTCATATTCTGGGACATCCCCTATTTGAAAAATTATGTGGATGACAGAGGGAATGTTAATGACCCCATCAAGTTATGTTTGATGTATCACTTTTGTGACCTATACATGTAGGATGATAAATTGCCCCAAAGATGATCCCATATTTGCACCCTGGTGGAGGGTCTCAATCCCAGTGTTCTCTGACAGTGTGCAAAATGTCTTGTTAGATCTACAATCCCAAATAGTCCAAATTTACATCACAAGATGGAGCATCTGTGTTCAGTGTTTTATCCTGTTTCTTTCCAGGATCTGTGCTCAGACAGTATGTCACAAATTTGGCCCAGTGAAAATCAAGATTTGGCGCACAAAAACTTGCAATTTTGTATTAATGAAATACTCAATTTGAAATATTTTTGAGGACAAATTGGGCCAATTTGGAAAAATTCTCAAAAACACACTTCATTTGTTGCCTCCAATTTCCACATATATAGTAAATACTCTGTGTTATACGAGACCTTCACTTTTCTAAACCTCATCAAGGTTTTTTCCATCAATATAGACCTACAATGCCAGTTGAACACAATACAAAATGAAGAGAAAGACATACATCCTTCCTGACATGACAATGCTATGATGTGACAACATAATGCACCCATCTCATCATTATGTATTATAGCATTACACTTAAATGCGTCCTATTCATCAGATTACAATAACAAACAACGCTCAATAAACAAAAGAAGACTTCAAAATCAAACGGATCATAGCGTGCAAAGCATTAACGATGGCGCATGATGGATTAACAGGATGACATACGGGATAAAAACATTACGGCATTAATGCTCAAAATGTGCTGCATATGGAGTTGGCGTGTATATACCTGGTTTTAGTCATGTCTCTGTGAAGATGTTACATCCCAAAGTGCTCAGAACCCGATCCCTACCTATTTGCATAGGAGAGTTACTTTCCGTATATAAATTAACAGCCCATACATTTTCTTAATCACTTTCCTTCCTTCGATGTGCTATTCCAGTTTAAATCCATACACCCCCTGTGTAAGACATGACTTAAATCTTCCACACGGGGAGTGTGAATTTCAAGTAGGGTTTACCTGAATTCGTTTGAAATCTATTTCTCCTCAGTGGGAGATTAAGGTCATGTTTTCCACAGGGGGGTGTATGGATTTCAACTGGAATATCCCGATATCAAATTAATCTTTCTTACGGTTTCTTTCCCGAGCTGCAAGTCATAACTTGTAGCGAACCAAAAATAAGTTTTCCCAACAAATTATGCGCAGAATTTCAACTAGTTTCACTATAAGATTCTTAAAAAAAAAAAACACTCTCCTTCCTCATTACCGATGTCAATGACTTGTAGCTTCAAGCTTAACCTCAAGCTTTCTGGGGATGAGTTTAAATAGCAAGAATGTACAGGAATGTTGTTAACTATTTAAGAAATCAAATGGATAATTAAACTTAGTAAACCAGGGATTAGATTATTTAATCAAATATATTCTATACATTAGGAGCCTTAAGGACAAAGGCATGAAGTTTTTATTTTGAAATTGTATCACAAAAAAAAAATTGACAAGCATACTATTTCATTTCTACCAAATAGATATAATTACCTAAATTATGTGACAATATTGCTTTCCTTAAAGGCGTTACGGACCGAAACCTGCGTATCGCTGACAAAACAACGTCAAATTTCTCTATTTTCAAGTTCTCACCCCCTACGGGCCATGCCATTGAGACACCAATATCAAATTTCCTTCCTCAAATTTATTTTCTCTGCAAACAAAAAAACTTGGGAGTTGGAAATTGACAAAATTTGGCGAGGTATATGATGGCAATGCTGCCAATTATCAAATTATCTACCTAGAAATTTGTTGCAATATTTTGTAACATAGTTAAGAAAGCTTAGTAGTGCCTGATAAAAATTGATACTTGCAGTTGCCACTTTTATTACACTACAATCTCCAGGGACAAAGTCCTATGAAAGCACACATATTGAACAATTCAATAATGTATTTTGGTATCAAAACTCACTCTCAATAATATTGGGTCAAGTGTGAACATTTCATTGGTATATGAAGGACATTGAACTTAGTTTTTGGAGTTGAGGCTGTTTTTCAGGTAAAACAAGGGTTTGAGTTAAATTACTACTATTAATATTAATAACAATTACACTTTTCTGTAACTTTTTTTAATGTTGTCTGCCAAACTTTTAATTATGCAGCTTCTCTATCAGGATCATATTACGCTCTTTAGTCCTAATATTCAACCAAACTAAAATTTGTGCAAAATAATGAACATGACAGATTGGATAACAAAAGCTTTAAAAACAGTTGTGCTGTTTGCACCTTGTAACTTTAATTCTGAGGGTATGACATATTGAAAGGGAATTTGAAAGTTCAGAAATGCATTCTGATAATGATGTATCCTATTTTTGC